>NW_015539851.1:238308-242508 GCF_001515605.1 Sinocyclocheilus anshuiensis
GTCTGACAAAGTGAAGCATGCTTAAAGAGCAACACATCATGCCGTGATCTAAAGAAATTCAAGAACAGATGAGAAACAAAATAGTTGACCTGTATCAGTCTGGAAAGGGTTATAAAGCCATTTCTAAGGCTTTGGGACTCCAGTGAACCACGGTCAGAGCCATCATCTACAAATGGAGAAAACTTGGGACAGTGGTGAACCTTCCCAGGAGTTGCCGGCCAACCAAAATTACTCCAAGAGCACAACGACGACTCATCCAGGAGGTCATAAAAACACACCAGCAAGTCCACCTCTGAATGGCTCAAGAAAAACTAAATTAAGGTTTTGGAGCGGCCAAGTCAAAGTCCGGACTTAAATCCGATTGAGATGCTGTGGCATGACCTTAAACAGTCTATTCATGCTCGAAAACCCTCCAATGTGGCTAAATTAAAACAATTCTGCAAAGAAGAGTGGGCCAAAATTCCTCCACAGCGATGTGAAAGACTCATTGCCAGTTAATGCAAACGCTTGATTGCAGTTGTTGCTGCACAAACAGTTATAAGATTTAGGGGGCAATTCATTTTTCACACAGGGCTAGGCAGGTTTGGACAGCTTTTTTCCCTTAATAAATAAGATAATTATTTAAAAACTGCATTTTGTATTTACTTGCATTATCTTTGTGTAATATTAAAATTTGTTAAATGATTAAATCTGAATCATTTAAGTGTGACAAACATGCAAAACATTTTAAAACAGGAAGGGGGCAAAAACATTTTCACAGCACTGTATATGACCCTCTAACTCAAGCACGCTCTATTGTATTTCTATTCTATCTACTTTTTCTGTTTTTATTTATTTGTAAACAGTTTTTTTACCTCTAACACTCGCGTTCTCTGTTCTTTTTCTACTCTATCTACTTGTTTTCTTTTTATTTATTATTAAAAAAAAACTTGCTGCATGTATTGCGCTAGACTTACAGGGACTTGTCACAGCACTTGTATCATTGCTCTTTTGTTGGTTTGATTGCTTCTATTGTCCTAATTTGTAAGTCGCTTTGGATAAATCTAGCATCTGCTAAATAACTAAATGTAAATGTAAATATTAGGGTTTTAAGAATAAATATTAAGATATTAAGAAATTGCATAGAACTGTTATGCTATTTATTGTAGAATATATATATATATATATATATATATAGCATATACATACATGTATATATACATATATATTATAATACATTTTTAATTTTTAATATTATAATGGGACCTTATAGCAAATATCGTTTCACTTTCACAGTTTTTCCACAAATGTTTGTATTAACTGCATTCATCAAGCTCAACCTTTCAAACCTGTTACCCCGCTTGTTAAACCTGTTAAAATAAATTAACACAAAAACGAGTGATGATAATTGTGCATCACACAATTTTATAGTCTCAGATCCTAGTAAACCTCTTAAAACTAATATTTCCTGAAGGTGAAGCACCTGCTTTCACTGTTATGCTATTTATTGTAGAATATATATATATATATATATATATAGCATATACATACATGTATATATACATATATATTATAATACATTTTTAATTTTTAATATTATAATGGGACCTTATAGCAAATATCGTTTCACTTTCACAGTTTTTCCACAAATGTTTGTATTAACTGCATTCATCAAGCTCAACCTTTCAAACCTGTTACCCCGCTTGTTAAACCTGTTAAAATAAATTAACACAAAAACGAGTGATGATAATTGTGCATCACACAATTTTATAGTCTCAGATCCTAGTAAACCTCTTAAAACTAATATTTCCTGAAGGTGAAGCACCTGCTTTCATTGACCTTTTTTATTTTTTTAAAGAAAAAAGTTTCAGGTTCTGCAATTTGTGCCCTATTCCTGTAAAGCAGGGTGAGTGTATAATTTGCAGAAGACAGCGAACGGTTAAACCGCGTCCCTCGCATTGTTTACACCGGTGGTCCTCCCCTCCCCCACACACTCAGCCCTCCTTTCTCTCACTCCATCCCCCTCTTCCAACTCCTCCTTTTCCCTCTCCACCGCTAATTCCAACAGCTGATTTCCAGATCAGAGAGAGAGAGAGGAACACGGCGAGACAGTCCAGGGTTGGAGTCGGCTGCAGCAGAAGGATTTAAAGCGAGCAGAAATGCGGGGAGAGCGCTGCGATCCGCCAGCGTCCGTCATGAAGATCTGAGCTCCGCCGCCGCTGCCATCAGCTCCGAGAGGTTAGCCGCTGTGCTAAAGCTAACACTTTACAAACATCTGCAGCCAATAAACCGACATGATCGGCCTTTACCACGAGTTACAGCTCACCTTTCCTTTTCTGTGTGCATTATGTTGGGTTATATTCACTTTATGTTGTTATTTTAGCTCTGAAATTGACCGTTTGTGCATATAAACATCATATATAGGCCACGGAGCAGATTTATTAACATTAGCTAGCTAGCCGGAGGTAACGTTAAGTTAACAGCTGGTGAGGTCGCGTTAGCTACATTATTATTAGAGTTAACTGGCTTGAAATTCTATCAAACTAAACAAAAAATGTAGAGGATTGAGATATGGGCTGCTGTGGTATGTGAACGGGCTAATAGCAGCTTAAATATTAACCTTGTAGCGAGTTGTGTCATTGAAGGGTAGCTTGTTAGCTTGTGTTTATACAGGAAAGAGCAGCTTGCGAACAAAGATGAGGAACAAGACTGATGTGAACTTTCCAGACGTGTTGCAAGCAGAAGTTTTTGCAGGCTATTCACACTGATATAACAGTGAAATGTGCTGTCAGACCACCGACCGAGCACATGATTAAAGTACATCAAACCTTTGGCATGCATTTGGTCTAGTAATGTTTCTGAGTGAGCTGCACTGTTGCAATGCGGCTGCAGGAAGTAAACACTGGCTCAACAACTTGTATTTCCTAATATTTATCTATATGTTTAGGTTCAATATTTTGTTATTTATTTATACCTAATTCTTTTTGGACTGGTTAACTGTTGAGGAAGTCTTCACCTTAACAAATTACCATAGTGCTATCACGGCTATTCAGACAACATCGTTGAAAGGAATAGTTACATTTATATAATACATACATTTAAAAATGATAACGTGTCATTTAAAACTTTAATGCGACCACAACTTTTAAGCCCCCAAAATGACAAGAGCTATTTCTACCCTATATTCTCAAGTCATATGATAACTTTGTATAAGAAGCAAGCAAAAATAAAAGGCATATTTCACTGGAAACTGCAATGCAGATTTTGAATGTCATTTCACATTCTACATATTCAGACTTGGAGTTTGGTTGACACACATGAGAACTGATGTTGCAAACTGATGAATGGCATTTAATTGAGATTCAATGGATGATGCCTGTTTTATTCCTTTTGTGTTCCATGAAAATTTAGTGGGAATTTTCTGTCATTTTGGTACATCTCAAGTTTAGCATAATATGAAGCTGTTTTTGCACTTATTAATTTGTTACGAATGTCCTGGTTTGCATCCAGGGTCCAGAATTAACACCTTGCCAAGCGCCAAATACAAGTGAAAATTAGCTTTGGCGAGTAAATTTGCCAGGATTTTCTGTCAGTTTGGTACATAGTTTGGTCTCATAATAAGAAATTTGTGTTTATAGAAATTTTAGGACTGCAGGTAATCAATTTAAAGGGATAGTTCACTTAAAGCGAAAATTCTGTCATACTTTACTCGCCTTCATGTCACTCCAGATCTGTATGGCTTTCTTTTTTCTGTGGAAAACAATTTAATGTATATTTTACTGTATGTTGGTAACTAAACCGTTTCGGTTCCCATTGACTTCCATTGTATGGACAAAAAATACCATAGAAATTGATGAGAACTGAAGCCGTCTGGTTATCAGCATTCTTCAGATGCTGACAGCATTGTTATTGTTTTGGTGGACAATCGCTTTAATGACAATTCCTCACCTGTGTTTATCATGTAGGATGGCTTTCCATGGATCCTCTCGGCCAACAGTGTGTGGTAACTTGTTCCCTGGATCAGACTTAGGCCACAAGTATTTTTGTGTCAACACCACGACCGGCACTACCTCAACGGGCCTCAGCGCAACACCAAATCCGACTGGACCCAACGCTCCCGCTGGGACTCCCAGACACCCGGCGTCTCTCGGGGGCAGCGCAGGCGGAGGTGCGGCCATCCCACAACCTCACAGTAACCCAGCAAGTGAGGTTCCAAGTCCT
>NW_015539851.1:242735-245060 GCF_001515605.1 Sinocyclocheilus anshuiensis
CTGAAATGGAGCCTGATCGGCCTATCGGTTATGGTGCATTTGGGGTGGTCTGGTAAGTCCCGCTGTCATCTTAGCACACTGATTTAAGATGACCGTCTGTTATGTTGTTACACTACCATTCAAAAGTTTGGCATCTGTAAAAAAAAATTTTTTTTTAAGTCTCACCTTGGCAGCGTTTATTTGATTACAAATGCAGTAAGAACAGTCATATTGTAAAATATGTTTACAATTTAAAAATTCTTTTTCAATGTGTTTTAAAGTTGAATTAAAATTTGACCAATTCCCAACGTTTTGGCAGTGGTGTTATATTACACACTCTGGCTATCCATTTGCATTGATAGGTCTGTGACGGACCCTCGGGATGGACGTAAGGTGGCTCTGAAGAAAATGCCGAATGTCTTCCAGAACCTGGTCTCCTGCAAACGTGTGTTCAGGGAACTCCGGATGCTGTGTTTCTTTAAACACGACAATGTAAGTTTTGCGGGTGGAAAAGGGAAGCTTGCATGCATGGGTGGGCATAAAAAGAGAGAATGGGTTTATTGTGAAAGACCGTGTGTGTGTGTTTTCAGTTTTGGAACTTTGCATTGCATGTTTTTTGTAATGATGGGGATTTGCTTTGGTAGGTGCTGTCTGCCCTTGACATTCTCCAACCTCCACAAATCGACTGCTTTGAGGAGATGTATCCTTCAGACTCATGCTTCACCTGAAGTTGTTCCCCTCTGATACTTTTTAACTTTATTATTTTATTCTCTTCGTGCCTCAGTACTAAGGGGATTCAAGGGGTGTTCCACTCAAAAATGAAAATTCTTTCATTATTTATTTGTACTCATGCCATCCCAGATCAGATGTATGACTGATTTTGTTTTTTAGAAAAATAATCTTTTTTTTTTTTTTTAGTCCATATAATGCAAGTGTACAGGACCCCCCAAAGCTGATACTTAAAAAAACCACAATGGTAAGACATATGACCCCAGATGATGCATCAGTGTCTTCAGAGGTGGATTGTCTTCATCTGTGTTCATCTGAAGAAAGTTGTTCTAAACCTGTGTGAGCTTCTTTTTTTCTGCTGAACACAAAAGAAGATGTTTTGAAGAATGTTGGGAAACAAACAGTTGCTGACAGCCATTGACTTCCATATTAAGGGAAAACAATACAATAGAAGTCAATGGTTTCCGGCAACTGTTAGGTTACCCACATTTTTCAAAATATCATCTTTTGTGTTCAGCAGAAGAAAGACACTCATACAAGTTTGAAACAACTTGAAGGTGAGTAAATGATGACAGAATTTTTATTTTTAAGTGAACTATCCCTTTAAGTAGTTGATTTGTTTCCATTAGGAGTGTTTGACGGTATATATCATGCGGCAGATGGTATAACGTTAAACCGCAGTAGCTGTATTTGCATGTCTATCAGTGTTGTACTTTGTTATCAATGTGAAAGTGGGAGACATGGAGTAAAGGCAGACCAGAACATGACCCAAACATGTGAAGACCAGGAAAATACCGTGTAAAGAGTTTAGCTGTTTGCAGAGCAAATTGGTGTATTAATATTGAATGTAACTTGCATATATGTGTATTTTCTGTTTTGCAGGGACTTAGAATTTGGAACTTTTAATCTTTATAATATAATTTTTTACAGCACAGGCTAGTATTTATTTTTAACTCTGGTTTAACATAATGTGAAGCTGGTTTTGCACTTATTAATTTATGAATGTCCTGGTTTGCATCCAACATCCAAAATTAACAGCCTGCCAAGCGCCAAATACAAGTGACAATTAGCTTTGGCGAGTAAATTTGCAAGTAGCTGTGTTAGGAAGTGCAAAATGCTAGAAAACCTTATATATAAATAATTCCACTGCCACAGTAATAGATTATACAAATATTAGGGCTCCAAAACGATTAATCGCATCCAAAATAAACGTTTTTGTTTACATAATATGTGTGTGTACTGTGATTATTTATTATGTATATGTAAATACACACATACATGTATAAAGGAAAATGTATATATAAAATATTTATATGTAATATAAATTATATAAATATATACATGTAAATATTTTAAAAATGTACACTGAATGTTTGTGTATTTATATATACATAATAAATATACACAGTACACACACATATATTACATAAACAAAAACCTTTATTTTAAATGTGATTAATTGCGATTATTTGTTTGACAGCACTAGTTTACATCCTATATGTGTGTACTGTGTATATTTATTATGTATATGTAAATACATGTATAAAGGAAAATTTATATATAAAATATTTATATATAATATAAATTATATAAATATATACATGTAAATATTTTCAA
>NW_015539851.1:245431-249024 GCF_001515605.1 Sinocyclocheilus anshuiensis
ATACATAATAAATATACACAGTACACACACATATATTACATAAACAAAAACATATTTTGGATGCGATTAATCGTTTGACAGCACTAGTTTACATACTATATGTGTGTACTGTGTATATTTATTATGTATATGTAAATAGGGTTGGGTACCGAACTCGGTGCTTTTAAGGGTACCGACCGAATTGCGTCGATACTACCAAGTACCGATTCACGTTAAATCAATCGGTGCCAAATTTCGGTACCTGAGAACGCATCTGGGCACATACGCTACAGAGAGAAAGAGAGACCCTGTGACGTGAGGTCACCCCTGCAACTCGTTCAAACAACACACAGGGCAAGCCGAAATGTTCTGAAGTGTGGTTACATTTCTAGGGCCATATGGTTTTTCTGAGAAAGCGGACGGGATCGCGGAGTCCATTCATAAAAACGTAATTTACTCTATAGCGCTGAATGCCACGGAATTCGTCAATTACGTGAGGCTCCCGGTGATTTTCGGCCTCTGCATCTCACTATATGACGGCATGAACACAAAAACTTAATCTCCAGAGCTGCTGTGAGAGTCACTTCACGAGAATTTTACCGTTTCATTTGTGAAAACTAGCACCATCATACTGTATACACACAGAAACTTCATGGCAACCTGTTAAAATAAAAGTACGGTTTAACATGTAACAGAAATATATGCCTCAGTTTGTTTGCCAACAAATAAAAGGGTTTAATTTTCATTTGATTTAAAATAAATATTTAATGCCTTCATTTGATTTTCAGAAAAATTAAAACAAGAATTTCGGGGGAAAGAAAAAAAAAAAGAAAGAAAGAAAAAGTTTGTAGGGCCCTATTGTTCAAAATGTTGAAATTGAGACTTTTGGACTTATTTTATTGAGACTTTTGGACTTTTCACAGCAATAAATGTTTTTGTAATTACACAGAGAGTAAAGTACAGAAAAAAGGTACCGTTGGGTACCGGCACCGAAATTCAGGTACCGATACCAGTACCGTACCGGTTAAAATGTGAACGGTACCCAACCCTATATGTAAATGCACACATACATATATAAAGGAAATTTTATATATAAAATATTTATATATAGTATAAATTATATACAAGTATAAATATACATACATATATTTAAAAAATATATACATATATGTGTGCGTGTATTTATATATACATAATAAATATACACAGTACACACACATATAGTATGTAAACATAAACTTTTATTTTGAATGCGATTAATCGTTTTGCAGCCCTAACATATAGTAAAAGTTGTTATTGTGGCTGTAGGTGTGTTGCAGGTCAGTTGTTTTTTTAACTGGGTCTGTAGATACGTGATCACTGAGCTCATGCAGAGTGACCTACATAAAGTCATCGTTTCCCCTCAGCCTCTCACCACCGATCACATCAAGGTGTTCCTCTACCAGATACTCAGGGGTGAGTTCACATGGGCATATGTCACTGTTGGATTACATTTTTTTTTTTTTGTAATTTTGGGAATCTGGAGTATTTAATCAGGACAGATGAAAGTTTGATGTGTTATATGCCTGTGCTGCAGAATGGGATTATGTTTGACCTTGTAATCGTCCTGGGAAGCTTTAATCTTATGTTCTGAAAATAAAATTTGTTAGCGAAATCCCACTGAACTGTTAATCTTGTTTGGGGCACTTTTTACTCTTGTTGCTGGGCGAGTCCGGTGAATCTTTTAGCTGAAGCTGTATTTGTTTATAATGAATCTGGAGTAGGGCTGCCAATATTAATGGAGTCGTACTTGTGAAATGCTTTGAATACCAAAATCCGATATCATACAGTGAATGTACATAAAATGTTGTGTTAACGTTGCCACACTATTAGTGGAGAGCAAGAGTAATTGTACCCGTAGATGAGATTGATGTGTGATTTCACAGGTTTGTTATTGGTGCTTGTCCATTGTGGTCATTTTATGGTTTTCATCATTATTTTAGTTAGGATTTTATTGTATACACACTACTGTTCAGAGGTTTAAGGTTTGTTAGAGGTTTTTGAAAGAGGGTCTATTATGCTCATCCAAGCTGCATTTATTCTATCAGAAATTCAGTATGTGAAATGATGTAATGATGTGAAATATTATTGCAGTATAAAATAAGTGTTTTCTATATGAATATATTTTAATAATTTATTCCTGTGATGGCAAAGCTGAGTTTTCAGCATGTCTTTAATAAAGTTTCTGATCTTTCAGAAATCATTCTAATATGCTGATTTGGAACTTGGAAGAAACATTTCTCATTATTATCAATATTTTTGTGGAAACAGTGCCTTTTTAGGATTATGTTATCGATATAAACTTTAAAAGAACAGCATGTATTTGAAATGGAAGTCTTTTGTAACATTACTGTCACTTAATTTGGCTGGATGAAAAACAATACATTTATTCTTACGAAAAAGCAGCAGATACTTCAGATATTTCCTTTCATTTTGATTTGTGTGCCTGCCTTTCATCTTATGACATGAACTAGTGGAGGCAAAGTACCTCTAATAACACGTGTTGGTTTTAGCAAGTGCAGGAAGTATTCATTTTCTAATTAGGACAGTTGGAGCTTGGTTGTGTGATATGTTCTTCCTTTGTCACTGTCAGTGTCCTTTATGAGATGTCCTCTCTCTGTTTCTCGCAGGGCTGAAGTACCTGCATTCTGCAGGCATTCTGCACAGAGACATCAAACCAGGGAACCTGCTGGTCAACAGCAACTGTCTGCTAAAGGTAATGTGTACATCAAATGTGCTCAATCAAATAATAATGGCAAAGTGAGATGTGTCACTTTTCCTTCTCGTTTAGATTTGTGACTTTGGCCTGGCGCGAGTGGAGGAGCCGGATCCTTCTCGTCACATGACCCAGGAGGTGGTGACGCAGTATTACCGTGCTCCAGAGGTTCTGATGGGATGCCAGCATTACACTTCATCTATAGATGTCTGGTCTGTAGGCTGCATCTTCGCAGAGTTGCTGGGCAGACGTATTCTTTTCCAGGCTCAGAGCCCCATACAACAGGTAATAATGTACACTACCGTTCAAAAGTTTGGGGACTGTTTATTAAAGAAATCTGGGGGAAAAAAATCCCATTTACAGAAACAAAAGCAGCACAGCTGTTTTCAACATTGATTAAAAAAAAATTTCTTGAGCACCAAATCAGCATATTAGGATGATTTCTGAAGGATCATGTGACACTGAAGACTGTAAATTAGTAATGAAATAATGAAAATTAAGCTTTATCATCACAGGAATGGTAAAAATATATTCAAATTGAAAACAGTTATTTCAAATTGTAACCATATTTCAAAATATTGCTGGCTATTTTTTTTTATCAAATAAATGCAGCTTTGGTGAACATAAGAGCCTTCTTTCAAAAAACATTAAGAAGTCATACCGACCTCAAACGTTTACGTACCGCTACTCTATATTAAAGAATCTTTTTTAATATACACTCTAACAGGGTTTGAAATTAACACCCGCCAACCCGCCGAATGCGGGTAAAAATCAGCTGTGGCGGGTAACGCTGTCAAATCACTAGCCAGTTTGGGGGGTTACTTTTCGTAAGTTATGTTCATTCATTCATTTCTTGGGG
>NW_015539851.1:249286-271226 GCF_001515605.1 Sinocyclocheilus anshuiensis
GCCAAATCTGCGCAGGTTTAGCGCAAATACTGAACTTGTGAGACATCATGACATTATCGAGTATATTGCAAAAACCAAACAAAACACACCTAAGTTACAAAGTGCACGCATACGCGACGTGATGTAGTCTGGTTAGACTAACTTTGTGCTGTGCGCATTTAGAGTGCATTCTTTCATTGCATGATTCAGTCTGTTAATATGCATTACGAATGATCACATAATTCAAGATAAGGGGGTTGGAAAATGTATATATTTATATCAATTCATATAGTTAATATCACACGAAGAGTGCCGTTTAAAAAAAAAATCAGCATGGTTACAAGTGTGATACTGATTTTATACAACAGTTCAATAAACAATAAGTTAATATCAAGAGACTTTCGTTTTAGACACCATATTGGTTGTTTTTGCATTATTTCGCCAACAGAAAACATTACAAACACAGCGCTGTTTTGCGTCTCTGAGCAAAATCAACCGTGTAAATGATTCGGTTCATTCGCAATGACTCACTTAACAGTGACTTGCTGCCACTTACTGGCGGATTTAATTTCACATTTAAAGTATCTTTTAATTTTTAAAATAATATAAATATCACTTAATTTCTATCACTGCTGTGAACTGACCACACAGAATATGAAAACTTTAGGAGTCCTTAAGATATCAGCACAATAACACACTCAGCAAAATATCGTCTAATTATCTTTATCGATAAAATCCCAGAAAATATTGAGATATAATTTTTTGTCAATATCGCACACCCTTAGTACCGACACAAAATGATTTGCAACAGTCGCTTTGTCATGTAGACAGCCTCAAGCTGTTGGTTTATTTCGGGGTTTTTTTGGCTGGTAGAAGTTATGAATGGCCGGTAACTTAAAAATTTTGTAGCCAAATTGGCTGGTGAGTAAAAAAGTTAATTTCAATCCCTGCACTCTAATCTTGCTGAAAATTAGGTCCTTTTAATAAATGAGATTTTGAAAAATACTGAATTAAAGAGTTTCTCCTCCTCTCTTTTTCTCTCAGTTGGATCTGATCACTGATCTCCTCGGGACTCCTCCTCTTCCTGCCATGGCATCCGCGTGTGAAGGAGCACGAGTGCACATTCTTAGAGGACCCCACAAACCAGTTCAGTACCTTCCTTTACAATGATTTATTAGTCCAAAAAGATGTCATGCACAAATCTGTCCTCAAATCAAATACAATATTCTAACTTTCATTTGTGCTTTCTGTCTCTTAGCCCTCGCTGTCTGTTCTGTACATGTTGTCAGATGGAGCAACACATGAAGCTGTTCATCTTTTGTGCCGCATGCTAGTTTTTGATCCAGTGAGTATGACTTTTCTAGATCACAATAACTGTCTGCATTTTGGCTAATGTTTTTGTGTGATTTATTTATGGCCTATACTTAAAATAATAGTTATTTTGAGGCTGTATACACGCTTCTGTAGTTGTATTTTTATAACATTTACATATAAAGCACATTGTTAAAATAAATATGTGACCCTGGAGCTCAAAACCAGTCATAAGTAGCACGGATATATTTGTAGCAATAGCCAAAAATACATTGTAGGGGTCAAAATTATTGATTTTTCTATATGCCAAAAATCATTAGTATATTAAGTAAAGTTCATCTTCCATGAAAATATTTTGTAAATTTCCTGCTGTAAATATATTAAAACGTAATTTTTGATTAGTAATATGCATTGCTAAGAACTTCATTTGGACAACTTTAAAGGCGATTTTCTCAATATTTTGATTTTTTTGCACCCTCACCCTCCTATCCTAACAAACCATACATCAATGGAAAGCTTATTTGTTCAGCTTTCAGATGATGTATAAATCTCAATTTAAAAAAATTGACCCATATGACTGGTTTTGTGGTCCAGGGTCACATATATGTAATGCTTCCTGTTTGGTTTGTAACTCCTACTTAGATGCGTTAAAGGCACAATATGTAAGTTTTCGCCACTAGAGGTCGTATTTTCAAAACAATAACAGGCGAAGCTTGATGAAGCTTTGAAGGCCGATTTTCACGGATGAGGTAATTAATTCATTTTTTTTATTAATTTTTTCTTCCACAGTTATTCAAACAGCGAATAAATTATACAGAGAATGCGAGCAAAGAACATTTACATTGTTAAAGAACATATGACTGACTTAAGTCTAGCGCGAGTTTAAGCACTCTCAGAAAATTCCAGTTATAATCAGTAAAGCTGTCTATACACGGTTTGATGAATGAATCTCTTATGTCATACGTACATCTGCACTTAGTGGTTTATGAGAGAATTCACGCGAGAGCTGTCAGCTGTCAGCGAGTGCGTGCAGTGGACAAAAAACTCATCTGAGTTTGGCCATTACATTCATAAGCTCAACGGACTCGTGTGTGATTGGTTATAATGCGCAACACTGTAAAAACGCATATAAAAATCATGGTGCAACATTGAGCAGATCTCAATTTAATGCTGCGGTCAACACTTTTCATTTCATTTTCGATTTATTCGCGACATCCGTAATGGATTTAGTTTATCTGTACAGCAGCATCTGTGTCCGTGTGTTGCCATACCCTGCGTCCCAATGTGCATACTATCTACCCTAAATAGTATTGAAAATGACTAATATCACATAGAATTTAGGATGGATAGTATGCACATTGGGACGCAGGCACCACCGTTTCTACAAGCGGAAACTGAGGATATGTTGATATTACATCATTGATAGGCGACGAGCCATTATTTAAAATGGGAATTTCTCTGGATTTACAAATCCTTGGGAATTTTTGGGATAACATAAATACACAACTGCATGAAATATATCACACTGTGCGAGTAGTTTTTGGATATTTTATTACGAAAATCTTACATATTGTGCCTTTTAATATGGTTTTGTATGAGTAATGAGAATATAGTGAATCATCATTGATGTCATTGTTGATACTATTACAATTTAGAATGCATGGTTTTTAAAATGTAATTTATTCCTGTGATAGTAAAGCTGAATTTTTTGCATCATTGCGCCTGTCTTCAATGTCGCATGATCCTTCAGAAATCAGTCTAATATGCTGATTTGCTGTTGAACTAATTATTGTCTCATCAGTCTCATCACTAGTTGGACTGCTGAATATTTTTTGTGGAAACTGTGATACATTTTTCAGTATTCCTTTAATATGTTCAAAATCTGTTGTAACAATTTAAGTGGCTTTACTGTTCCTTTTGGTCACTTTAATGCGTCCTTGTTCAAAGTAAGAACAAAACACTTGACCTCATACTTTTGAACAGTGTTTTTATTTTTTTTTTTGGTATTATTATTATTATTTTGGAGTGAAAATGAAAACTGTGTGTGTGTCTCCATCTATAGGCTAAGCGCATCTCGGGCAGTGATGCTCTGTCTCATCCATATTTGGATGAGGGTCGTCTGCGGTACCACACCTGCATGTGTAAGTGCTGTTACTCTGTGCCCAGCGGGAGGGTGTACACCCGAGACTTTGAGCCGCCTGCGGATCGACCTTTCAGCCACAACTATGAGCAGAGCATGCACTCCGTCTGGCAGGGCAAAGGTGACTCACTCTGGCGCTTTGTTACGATTAAATCTCCATCATCTTTTGACATGAAGGACCTATTTTGATGACCTGTTTTCTCTCTTCGTCTCAGAGCTCATCCATCGTTTTATAACAGAGCACCAGCAAGGCAAGCGAGTGCCTTTGTGCATCAATCCCCAGAGTGCAGCCTTCAAAACCTTCATTAGGTGAGTATAAGAACAAGTGTTTTTTGACAACTCGTCTCTTTTTCCAGTATATGCACTCAAAATTAAGCCCCTGCCCTTTTTTAGAATGAATCAAAAGGGGCCCCTCTCAACAATGATCAACAATACAATTTTGCTAAAAAAAAACAAAATGCATTTGAATTATAATTAATATAACAACTTGTACAAAGCAGTAACAAATTGCTCAAATTTCAGAAAATTCCCATTTATTTTATCGTACCATGCAGTGGAAAAAAGCCATAATATACAGCTTACCAATTATTTTTTTTTATTATTGTTGTTGTTGTTGTGATGTTACAGTGTGGTCTCTATAAAAACAATTTTTTTTGTATAATTATTAAAGAGATGGTTCACCCAAAAATGAAAATTCTGTTAATAATTACCCTCATGTCCTTCCAAACCCGTAAGACCTTCATTAATCTTCAGAACACGAATTAAGATATTTTTGATGACATCCGAGAGCTTTCTGACCCTCCATAGACTGCAATGTAACTACTACGGTCAAGGCCCAGAAATGTAGTAAGGACATTGTTAAAATAGTCCATGGGACATCATTTGTTCAATGTTAATTTTTTGAGGCTACGAGATTACTTTTTGTGCAAAAAGAAAACCAAAATAACGACTTTATTCAACAATCCATGTTGGCATAAAAACATCCATTTTTATGCAATCCTGTAAAACCATTTATTTCTTTATATCAGATCCACAGCCTGGCATTCCTCAAAAGTATCAAGGAAAGAAGAGAGATGAGGTGGATTCTGGGAAATGTGGATCATAGGAGCAAGCATGCTTTGGAGATGAAGATATGGATCACATGCTTTTGAATGAACTCTCAGCACTCATTCCAATTCGACATGGGGATTTCTCAGAAAAACAGATCCACTTAAACGACACTGATGAATAATGCTTTTGATGCTGCTGAGAACACTTTTATACTGACTGTGTGCTTGAGGATTACGGGAAATATAATTTTCCACAGAAATAAAAAAAAAGAAAAGAAAATGGATTGTTGAATATGACTAAATGAGCCAACGTCAATGTTGTGCAATACAGATATCTGGAATAATGCAAATGACGAGACTGCGCTGACCATGATTTCACTAACGGATGAGATGACAGTGCCCACAAGTCCATGGCATCGCCCGTGCAGCCATCTTTACTCAGAGAGTATCTCCAAACTCTGTCCATAGACTTTTATCACTGTGTTCTTTTTGCGGGTTCTTAGGTTTTATTCTTAAACTTCTGATAACCAAAAGTTCTTAAGTCTTCTTTCTTTGTTACTGCTTCCTCATTCAATTGAATGTTTTCTGTTCGATATCACTCAGATTTTCTATTAATTTTTTTCTTTACTGTTATTGTTTTGTTTTTGTTTTTTTTTGGGGGGGAGGGTTATTGTGCAGTTTCTTTTGTAACCTATCAACATTATGAAGCATCCTGTGCAAACGTCATCCTTGAGCAAATATATTAGAGTTTTAGAGTTGTATCAGAACGCTGTATAGAGGTGATGGTGTTTTGTGCCGACAGATGTACGTACTTGTTTATCTGTGGAACGTATACTGTTCCATTCCCACCTGAAGCATCTTCCCAAAGGTCCCACCCCCCTCCTAGGACCAAACGAGATTGCTATCAATATCCTGCTCTCTGATTGGGTGAGGCTCTGTAGGCAGAGAAGGTAGATTGAATATTATTTATTTTCTGTTTTTAATTTATTGTTGTCTTGTCCAACTTGTTTGGTGTTTGTGTTTGGCGGACCAGTTGCGTGGGTTTCATGGTGGCATGAGCGAGCCGTCTGGTCCGTTTTTGAAAAACTGTGTGTTTCGGAGAGTTTAGGGAATGTGCAGTGTTGTACTTTTTTCAATATTTCATTACCTCAACCGGCCCTCAGTTTACTGGGCAGGTGTATGTAGACTGAACCCAATCGTTTATCAGAAATGTACTGTAATGTAGTCGAATGACATCAAGTGTGTGTGTGTGTGTGGAGCTCCTCCACTGGGCCCGCAGTCTATCCCTGAATCCGTCTGCTTTTCTTTTTTTGCTTCAGAGCAGATTGTTGGGACAGTGGCTTATGGTTAATTTTAGATAGTTGTTGGGGAAATGCTGCTGTTTGTGTAATACCTCTAAAACCTCCCCGACTCATTTGTAAAAGTAACACGTCTAGAGCTCAGGTTTCATATTATACGATATGGACTAGACTTGTAGACAGAATTTCTCTGGATTTACAAATCCTTGGGAATTTTTGGGATAACATAAATACACAACTGCATGAAATATATCACACTGTGCGAGTAGTTTTTGGATATTTTATTACGAAAATCTTACATATTGTGCCTTTTAATATGGTTTTGTATGAGTAATGAGAATATAGTGAATCATCATTGATGTCATTGTTGATACTATTACAATTTAGAATGCATGGTTTTTAAAATGTAATTTATTCCTGTGATAGTAAAGCTGAATTTTTTGCATCATTGCGCCTGTCTTCAATGTCGCATGATCCTTCAGAAATCAGTCTAATATGCTGATTTGCTGTTGAACTAATTATTGTCTCATCACTGTTGAAAATAGTTGGACTGCTGAATATTTTTTGTGGAAACTGTGATACATTTTTCAGTATTCCTTTAATATGTTCAAAATCTGTTGTAACAATTTAAGTGGCTTTACTGTTCCTTTTGGTCACTTTAATGCGTCCTTGTTCAAAGTAAGAACAAAACACTTGACCTCATACTTTTGAACAGTGTTTTTATTTTTTTTTTTGGTATTATTATTATTATTTTGGAGTGAAAATGAAAACTGTGTGTGTGTCTCCATCTATAGGCTAAGCGCATCTCGGGCAGTGATGCTCTGTCTCATCCATATTTGGATGAGGGTCGTCTGCGGTACCACACCTGCATGTGTAAGTGCTGTTACTCTGTGCCCAGCGGGAGGGTGTACACCCGAGACTTTGAGCCGCCTGCGGATCGACCTTTCAGCCACAACTATGAGCAGAGCATGCACTCCGTCTGGCAGGGCAAAGGTGACTCACTCTGGCGCTTTGTTACGATTAAATCTCCATCATCTTTTGACATGAAGGACCTATTTTGATGACCTGTTTTCTCTCTTCGTCTCAGAGCTCATCCATCGTTTTATAACAGAGCACCAGCAAGGCAAGCGAGTGCCTTTGTGCATCAATCCCCAGAGTGCAGCCTTCAAAACCTTCATTAGGTGAGTATAAGAACAAGTGTTTTTTGACAACTCGTCTCTTTTTCCAGTATATGCACTCAAAATTAAGCCCCTGCCCTTTTTTAGAATGAATCAAAAGGGGCCCCTCTCAACAATGATCAACAATACAATTTTGCTAAAAAAAAACAAAATGCATTTGAATTATAATTAATATAACAACTTGTACAAAGCAGTAACAAATTGCTCAAATTTCAGAAAATTCCCATTTATTTTATCGTACCATGCAGTGGAAAAAAGCCATAATATACAGCTTACCAATTATTTTTTTTTATTATTGTTGTTGTTGTTGTGATGTTACAGTGTGGTCTCTATAAAAACAATTTTTTTTGTATAATTATTAAAGAGATGGTTCACCCAAAAATGAAAATTCTGTTAATAATTACCCTCATGTCCTTCCAAACCCGTAAGACCTTCATTAATCTTCAGAACACGAATTAAGATATTTTTGATGACATCCGAGAGCTTTCTGACCCTCCATAGACTGCAATGTAACTACTACGGTCAAGGCCCAGAAATGTAGTAAGGACATTGTTAAAATAGTCCATGGGACATCATTTGTTCAATGTTAATTTTTTGAGGCTACGAGATTACTTTTTGTGCAAAAAGAAAACCAAAATAACGACTTTATTCAACAATCCATGTTGGCATAAAAACATCCATTTTTATGCAATCCTGTAAAACCATTTATTTCTTTATATCAGATCCACAGCCTGGCATTCCTCAAAAGTATCAAGGAAAGAAGAGAGATGAGGTGGATTCTGGGAAATGTGGATCATAGGAGCAAGCATGCTTTGGAGATGAAGATATGGATCACATGCTTTTGAATGAACTCTCAGCACTCATTCCAATTCGACATGGGGATTTCTCAGAAAAACAGATCCACTTAAACGACACTGATGAATAATGCTTTTGATGCTGCTGAGAACACTTTTATACTGACTGTGTGCTTGAGGATTACGGGAAATATAATTTTCCACAGAAATAAAAAAAAAGAAAAGAAAATGGATTGTTGAATATGACTAAATGAGCCAACGTCAATGTTGTGCAATACAGATATCTGGAATAATGCAAATGACGAGACTGCGCTGACCATGATTTCACTAACGGATGAGATGACAGTGCCCACAAGTCCATGGCATCGCCCGTGCAGCCATCTTTACTCAGAGAGTATCTCCAAACTCTGTCCATAGACTTTTATCACTGTGTTCTTTTTGCGGGTTCTTAGGTTTTATTCTTAAACTTCTGATAACCAAAAGTTCTTAAGTCTTCTTTCTTTGTTACTGCTTCCTCATTCAATTGAATGTTTTCTGTTCGATATCACTCAGATTTTCTATTAATTTTTTTCTTTACTGTTATTGTTTTGTTTTTGTTTTTTTTTGGGGGGGAGGGTTATTGTGCAGTTTCTTTTGTAACCTATCAACATTATGAAGCATCCTGTGCAAACGTCATCCTTGAGCAAATATATTAGAGTTTTAGAGTTGTATCAGAACGCTGTATAGAGGTGATGGTGTTTTGTGCCGACAGATGTACGTACTTGTTTATCTGTGGAACGTATACTGTTCCATTCCCACCTGAAGCATCTTCCCAAAGGTCCCACCCCCCTCCTAGGACCAAACGAGATTGCTATCAATATCCTGCTCTCTGATTGGGTGAGGCTCTGTAGGCAGAGAAGGTAGATTGAATATTATTTATTTTCTGTTTTTAATTTATTGTTGTCTTGTCCAACTTGTTTGGTGTTTGTGTTTGGCGGACCAGTTGCGTGGGTTTCATGGTGGCATGAGCGAGCCGTCTGGTCCGTTTTTGAAAAACTGTGTGTTTCGGAGAGTTTAGGGAATGTGCAGTGTTGTACTTTTTTCAATATTTCATTACCTCAACCGGCCCTCAGTTTACTGGGCAGGTGTATGTAGACTGAACCCAATCGTTTATCAGAAATGTACTGTAATGTAGTCGAATGACATCAAGTGTGTGTGTGTGTGTGGAGCTCCTCCACTGGGCCCGCAGTCTATCCCTGAATCCGTCTGCTTTTCTTTTTTTGCTTCAGAGCAGATTGTTGGGACAGTGGCTTATGGTTAATTTTAGATAGTTGTTGGGGAAATGCTGCTGTTTGTGTAATACCTCTAAAACCTCCCCGACTCATTTGTAAAAGTAACACGTCTAGAGCTCAGGTTTCATATTATACGATATGGACTAGACTTGTAGACACTGTAGACGTGGGTCCAGGCAGTTGGCGGTGTTCTCTGGGTTTATTGCAGAGCTGAATACTCAAAAATGCCCAGTGCTGTAAACATCTGCCTCCTACCACCAGGTGGCAACAAAAGTGCAGGGCACGTTTGGATGTATCAAGGCAGTTGTTGCTCATCAATAATGTCTCTCAATGCTTGTGTGTATGGACTTCACTTGGATTTGCAATTGCAGTGCATTAGGAGTTAAGGCCCAGAAATGTAGTAAGGACATTGTTAAAATAGTCCATGGGACATCATTTGTTCAATGTTAATTTTTTGAGGCTACGAGATTACTTTTTGTGCAAAAAGAAAACCAAAATAACGACTTTATTCAACAATCCATGTTGGCATAAAAACATCCATTTTTATGCAATCCTGTAAAACCATTTATTTCTTTATATCAGATCCACAGCCTGGCATTCCTCAAAAGTATCAAGGAAAGAAGAGAGATGAGGTGGATTCTGGGAAATGTGGATCATAGGAGCAAGCATGCTTTGGAGATGAAGATATGGATCACATGCTTTTGAATGAACTCTCAGCACTCATTCCAATTCGACATGGGGATTTCTCAGAAAAACAGATCCACTTAAACGACACTGATGAATAATGCTTTTGATGCTGCTGAGAACACTTTTATACTGACTGTGTGCTTGAGGATTACGGGAAATATAATTTTCCACAGAAATAAAAAAAAAGAAAAGAAAATGGATTGTTGAATATGACTAAATGAGCCAACGTCAATGTTGTGCAATACAGATATCTGGAATAATGCAAATGACGAGACTGCGCTGACCATGATTTCACTAACAGATGAGATGACAGTGCCCACGAGTCCATAGCATCGCCCCCGCGGCCATCTTCAATCTGCCACTGTATCTCCAAACTTTTATCACTGTGTTCCTTTTGCGGGTTCTTAGGTTTTATTCTGAAAATTCTGGTAACCAAAAGTTCTTAAGTCTTCTTATTTTGTTACTGCTTCCTCATTCAGCTGAATGCTTTCTGTTTGATATCACTCAGATTTTCTACTTCTTTTTTGGGGGGGAACCTCTCAACATTTCTTATGAAGCACCCTGTGCAAATGATCCCTGAGCAAATGCATTCGAGATTTAGAGATGGCGGCATCTCGTGATGACAGACATGCGCACGTCTTTATCTGTGGAACGTAGGTACTGTGCCGTCCCCACCTGAAGCATCTTCCCAAAGGTCCCGCCCCCCTCCTAGGACCAAACGAGATCGATATCAGTATCCTGCTCTCTGATTGGGCGAGATTATGTAGGCAGAGAAGATAGATTGAATATTATTTATTTTCTCTTTTTAATTTATTGTCGTCTTGTCCAGCTTGTTGTTTGTGTTTGGCGGACCAGGTGTGTGGGTTTCATGGCGGCATGAGCGAGCCATCTGGTCCATGAGTATTTTTGAAAAACTGTGCAGGTTCGGAAAGTTTAGGGAATGTGCAGTGTCGTAAATTTTTATTTTATTTTATTATTTTGAATATTTCATTACCTCAACCGGCCCTCATTTAACTGGGCTGGTGTATATAGACTGAACCCAATCGTTTATCAAAAATGTACTGTAATGCAGTCGAATGACGTCAAGTGTGTGTGTGTGTGGAGCTCCTCCACTGGGCCGCAGTCTCTCTCTGAATCCATCTGCTTTTCTTTTTCCTTCAGAGCAGATTGTCGAGACGGTGGCTTATGGTTAATTATTAGATAGCTGTTGGGGAAATGCTGCTGTTTGTGTAATACCTCCAAAACCTCCCCGACTCATTTGTAAAAGTAACACGTCTAGAGCTCAGGTTTCATATTATACGATATGGACTAGACTTGTAGACACTGTAGACGTGGGTCCAGGCAGTTGGCGGTGTTCTCTGGGTTTATTGCAGAGCTGAATACTCAAAAATGCCCAGTACTGTAAGCGTTTGCCTCCTACCACCAGGTGGCATTTTTTTTTTTTTTTTGCTTTTGGTTTAAAGTTTTTGTTTCTTAAGTTGATGTTTTTATGACCACTTTTGCTATTGTGTTGGTAGAAAAACTAGCAAAATAGTGACGGGAATGAAGATCAGTGGGTTGGTTCAGTCTTACCGACTGCCAAGCAGAAAGTGAACATTTTAAGAAAATGGTGAATTTCTTTTAGGCGTAAGATAGATGTTAGACATTTTTAAGAAATTCATAACTTGATATTCGTGTTAATGACTATTATGGCTTTGATAAAATGATTGAACAGTTGTTTTAAGATGGTTATTACTTTCTTGTTATCTGTTGTCTTCTTCTTCTTCTTCTTTTTGTCTTTGCATTTTAGAAGAAACAAACATTTTTTTGGACTTTTTGTGTTCCCAACAAATACTTGAAGTTTTTAATAAAAAAAAAAAAAGAGACGTGGATTAGGGTAAAATAGACATTAAAGAGACAGACACTGGAAACCTTGCCTCTGCGTCTTATTGGTTTGAGACGAGAAGGTGATTTATGAGGACATTTTGAGTGTCCCCGTATTTCAAAAGGCTTATAAATCATTCAGAATGTGTTTTATTTTGAAAATCTAAAAATGCAGAAAGTTTCCTGTAAGGGGTAGGTTTAGGTGTAGGGTTGGTGTAGGGCAATAGAAAATACAGTTTGTACAGTATAAAACTAGGTTACCGTGGTAACTAGGATTTACACAAGCTTCAGTCTGGATCCAGAACACCTGAGAAGAGATGATGCCAACCCCTCAGAGGACCTCAGATGATGCCAACCCTGAAACAACATACAGAACTACCACATTTTGCTATAAGTTTGATTGCATCATATAATAATTGCTGTTAATAGTCTTCATCGTCTGTTTTATTACGTCTTAAATTGATTTTTCCGTACTGCTGGTTCGTCTGGTCAGAGGAGAACTGGCCCCCCGACTGAGCCTGGTTTCTCCCAAGGTTTTTTCTCCAATCTGTCACCGATGGAGTTTTGGTTCCTTGCCGCTGTCGCCTCTGGCTTGCTTAGTTGGGGACACTTCATTTCCAGCGATACCGTTGACTTGATTGCAAAGATACTATTTAAACTGAGCTGGATGTTGACATCACTGAATTCAATGATGAACTGTCTTTAACTGAAAAATTTGTGTTTACTATTGTCATGTTGCATTATTGACACTATTTTCCTAATTAATGCTGTTCAGTTGCTTTGACACAATCTGTATTGTTAAAAGCGCTATATAAATAAAGGTGACTTGACTTGACTTGACTTATAAAAACCATTACGCCTATGGAGAGTCCCCACAATTCACAAAAACAAACCTGTGTATGTGTTTTTATTTTTTTTTTCATTTCGTAATGTTTAATCAAAATGTCATATCTGGACCTGCCAGTGAAAGCAAACTTTGCCGAACTGTCGCTACTTCCGTTTCATCATGACTTTAAAGTTATGTAATTTAAAAGTTTACTTAAAACAATCTAATCTTGAGTTTGGCTATTTTAGTAAAGGTACTCAATATTTACATTATCTATTAATGACTATAAATATAAGTAGTTACATCTACATCGAGGGCCTCAAGTATGAAAGGCTTTGTGTATCGTTCAAATTTGTAAAACCATATGTACGTCAGAATCTGCACAAGGTTCGTTTGAGTGTAAGTACATTCTCAAGCTTTATTTTCATGTTCTCAAGTCCCCAAAGTAACCACAAATGGATCCTAGGATACCTTTTTTATGACTATCTGCATAAAATTTCCATACGCATATTGCCTTGCAGACGCAAAATAGTAGCTTATTTTTTAATTAATAACAGATTGCAGGAGTTGCCTGCACTTATATGAGATTACACAGCTAAAAAAATGTACCTTTTAAAAAAAAGAAACATTTATCTAAAATTGCGTGAGACCAGATAATTTTCAGATAATGTATTTTGAACAAACACCAATTATATTCTCACCCCACATGCAATTTGGGAAACCAAAGATTCTGCTCATAGGATTTATTTTGTGGACTATCTTCACTGTAAAACTCAGTGGATCATCACATCACATTACATCTAATCACAGCTACAGCTGTATATTTTATAATACAGATTATCGAGACAGTAGAAGTAAGATGAACACAAGGGAACATACAGTGAAAGCTGACCACTATGGTCGCCATATGGTGCAAAGACAGTTATCATTGTGAACTAGTTGAATTTAAATTGGAACCCATAGTGACCCATTTCTTTGTGCAATCTTGTATAGCACAAGCATTGAACCAAGAAATCATCACAGTCATAAAAACATGCTACCTCCGTAGAATGCCATAGGAACGATTTCTAAAAGCAGCTCTTCCATTAAATATATTTTATGGCAAGTTTATTTTTAGGCTCCAGGGGTCCGATGTATAAAGTGAAATTTCCCATTCACACACACTGGTATTTATAAAAAATAATAAACTTGGCACATGCACACTTAACTGGTGAGAGCACATTGCTGGTGAGAGCGTATTATCCATCTTTCTCCGTCATGCCTAACAATAGAATATTGCATATTAAAAAACCACAATATATTAACTGCTATTATGTAAAACATGCACTGACACTGATTTTTGTTGCACAACAACATTCTGTCACGTCAGGGCTTTTTAGCTAAAGTTATGTATGATGGATTTGCTTAAGTTATTAAATTATTTTGATTAAAGATTACGAGAGCATATGAATGTAAACACTGTAACATTCCATAAAAAACAAGAACTGTCGATTTTCAATTAATGGTGACTTTAAACTCATATGCTAAACTTACTCTCTGCCTGCGTGTATTGGGCAAACAATACGTATTATTTGAGCAGAACATTCATAATTCTGTATGTTTAGTACGGACTATTGAAACAAAAGATGACAAAAAGACGTCGGGCCATAAATAGTTAATGCGGTCTTTCACTATCAGGTCACTTTGTTTTTACTCGCCATTGGTCAAATTTACTGTCAATCAAAGCTTAAACCAATCAATGAAGGGAAAATCTGTCGCGTCCTTCTCGTTTGGCCAATCAGCAGTTAGTTACTAAGACTCGCGGTGCAGATTTAAAAGTAAAATTAATCTCTTGTCAGCGCATTTAGTACGGGGGTCAGTCGAAAAGACGTGATTTCTGAACCAAGAGCGATGAACAGTAAGTTAAACCGGCCTTTTCCCGTTTCCGTGATATATTTACTAATTTCTCCGGTGATATTAGTTAAAGGTTATGTAAAAAGACAATGGAGACCACAGCTGTATTTATCCGCTCAGCGAGGCTCTGAGTCATGTTAGCACAGCGCTAGCCTGAGAGCTAGCGTGACTCTCTTTCTCTACTTTGCATACAGGCGAATTAGAATAACACCATTATTTAGATAACTTTCGGCATTTGGTTTAGGATTTGCACATGTTCTGTAGTCAAATGTGAGCCATTCCACCCTTCCTGCCTTCCCCAGTCCCCACTTGTTTTGTCTAATCCTAGCTAGCGAGGTGGTCAGAGAGGCAGAGCCGGGGACCAGAGTGGTTGCCCATTATTTAGATAACTTGCGGCATTTGGTTTAGGATTTGCACATGTTCTGTAGTCAAATGTGAGCCATTCCACCCTTCCTTCCTTCCCCAGTCCCCACTTGTTTTGTCTAATCCTAGCTAGCGAGGTGGTCAGAGAGGCAGAGCCGGGGACCAGAGTGGTTGCCTGGATACCTGCTTGTCTCTTCTTCCATCTGGTGCAGGTATCCGCTCTCCGCCACGGGTAGCCTACATTTTTATTTAAATAAGTCATTTGCAAGGGTAATGTGTAAGTGTGGCCATATCTGACCACTGCAGCTTTTGATCTGCTGACTCAGCTTGAGTAATGAGCTTTGTGAAGACCAGACGGACGCGGATCGGGTCTTTTATATGTAAGTTAGGGATGCATTCGCTTCCTGGACAGCTGGATGTGGACAGACGAACTTTGCAGTACTACGATTGTTCGTCCTTGGACATCTTTCTTGTTGTTTTATATATATATGTATATATGTGTAACATTTTTTTCCCCATTAGGGGCTGGCAATCCAAAACCTGTGCAGCTTTCTGGGATCAAGCGCTTAGGATAAATCAACAACATCATGTGGACCGTCTCACAGATGCCTCCAGGACCTTGTGATCCAATTTCTGGAAGACTGTGACAGGATTGCCCTTCCCCGTAACTGACGCTGCTCAACCTTAATGTAATCTTCTGCCTTTTTTTGCTCCTTTTGCTCTAGTCCAATATGACCCTGTCCCCCTGCTGCTTTTCTCTAGCATCTTTAGGATTGCTTTAACCCATTCAGACCCAATTATATGTTCTAACTTACATTGCCTTTCTCTGGTGTTTTTATGTGTAGTACTGCAAAACTGCTTAATATGGTTTCAGTAATGCATCCTACAAAATTTGTGCTATCTGCACCAAAATGATTATTTTTAGACCATGCCTGACCAAAGCTGTAGAATGAATTATATGCCTGTAACAGCAACAGACATTCTGACCAGTGCTCATGTAATGACATTCAACTTTGTGTATGTTTGGTGATATGACATTGTAGGTGGTGTGGCATATTAGTAAAAGAAAATGCATGAGCAGGTCATTGTAAGGTTCCAGGTTTGAACCCCGAGGAGGGATGCAACCCTTGTTATTGGACCAAGTATGTAGCCTATAATTTATTTGTTTCTTTGTTTAAGCTGCCATATGTATGAACAGTTATGTTTTAAATTAATGTTCATCCAACAATGAAATTCAAAATCTGTACAAATTAAATTTTTTGATTTTAGGTTACACTTAATTTAAAGGTAGCCTTGTTACAGTGTAATTATACAATGAAGCACTTCTTAATTAACAACATGCACTTACTAAAGGGTTAGAGTTTGGTTTAAGATTAGTTGCATGTAATTATGCATAATTTACTGTTATTTCTATAATACATATGTGACCCTGGAGCACAAAACCAGTCTTAAGTCACTGGGGTATATTTGTAGCAATAGCCAACAATACATTGTATGGGTCAAAATTATCTATTTTTTTATGCCAAAAATCATTAGGATATTAAGTAAAGATCATGTTCCATGAAGATATTTTGTAAATTTACTACCGTAAATATTAGTAATATGCATTGCTAAGAACTTAATTTGGACAACTTTAAAGGTGATTTTCTCAATATTTTGATTTTTTTTGCACCCTCAGATTCCAGATTTTCAAATAGTTGTATCTCAGCCAAATATTGTCCTATCGTAACAAATCATGCATCAATGCAAAGCTTTTATTCAGCTTTCAGATGATGTATAAATCTTAATTTAAAAAAATTGACCCTTATGACTAGTTTTGTGGTCCAGGGTCCCATATGTAGGTGTATAACAATAGCATATTAAATATTTGTTAATAAAATGTATGAAGTTTTTTTTTTTATTAACAGAAAATATGTATAATATTCTGGATGTTTTGGCTTTCCATTGTAATGGATATCAGAAATATTTTTGTTTTTTTTTGCTGCAATTTATTGTAACATAGCTCAATTTTATCATATTTTTGTTATCTCTTGGTCTGAACGGGTTACAGCAAAATAGTTGCATGGCAAGGATTGAACAATGGCGTACAATAATCATATTGTGTTTGGGGTCTCTGGGGGCGCATCCCAGTTTTTGCAGTCGTTTTTTTCCATCAACCATGTGGGGAGGAAAGCGATTCATTACTGGCTGTCGTCAGCACACACAGCCAGCGGGCCTATCGCCTGCAACCTGTTTAGTTAGGGGTCCCGCCGAGACTCGCTCTGCCTCGTGCGCTGCTGCTGGACTCGCTGCTGGCGAGGAGGACACAATAGGATGGATGCCGCTAGCCTGCTAGCTCTAATAAAGGTAGCGTTGTGAATGCGCGAGCCGTTCGCGCTGCTTTGCTGTTGTTTACACGAACGGAGAAAATCCGAGCGTGACCGAGATGACGTAAGGAACGGCGGAGGGTTTTATAATATCGTTTGCGCGAGATTAGAGTTCGTTTGAATCCTGAGAGCGTCTGTGATGTGTTTTCGTACCAGAATTTGTCGCTGCTCAATCTCTTGAATTATTTGCGTGCTGCATTAACAGATTCGTTCGTGCAAGCTTCAGAATAATGAATAACTAACGCACATTGGCTGTCATGTCTGTAATGCACTCATTGGTTTTGCTGTGATGTCTGTTGCAGGTTTGGATGGTCTTTTTACACTGCTTTTGTGATTGGCTTGCTGCAGACAAGCACTCACAAGTCCCACTGTAGCAATATAACAGGAATAATACAATCTTTCACCTCCTCCCACAAGGTTACCCTCACTGTACCACAGGATGAAGGCCTTCACCCTCCCACACACCCCCTTTTTTCTTCTCTGTGTCCCCTCGTCTCGCTCCCCTCCCTCTCCCTGCAGTAATCTTTCTAAATCTCTTGCTTGCTAATCCTTTCCGTGCCTATTTTTGTACGGACCCCCTCTTCCTCCCAAACATCCCAGCTTCTTCTGCTTCAATATAAATATGGCAGTTGTCCGTAATAATTTAAGAACCCAATTAATTTAAGAAGCAATAATGAGATCAGTGAAGGGATGCAGTTGAAATTGTCTTCCTGAAGATATGTGGGGAATCTATCTGTGTCATGCTGTCACAATGCATACCTTGTAGTCTATCATTTGAACTTGGCTTGAGAGATGAGTGGTATTTTAAGTTGATGTACTGTATGCACATTGATTTAAGAAGGCGTATATCTTGTTTGTCGAGTGTTAATGTGGATTTTGTGGTCTAATTTTCCTTCTTTACTCTCCCCGTTTGTTTTATCCTTCTGTCTTTGCCGTGCCCTTCTCTCTTCTTTTTTCAGTGAACAGATTTTTGGTGAGATTCAAGTTATGAACGTAATGCTTATGATCAAGCAACAATGTTATTACAAATTAAAATACTTAAATCATTTTTTTTAAGATTGGGTTTTCATGAATGGCAAGGTTGTTGTTTTTAATATGCATCCTTTTATGAAAAATATATGGACTTATTAAGATGCACGTTAAAATGTGTTTGTTATATTTATCCTCTTTAGACACACAGTGACGTTGAGCAACATTGCCCGAGATTATGCTGAGCATCCTTGCAGCTGGCTCCATATTCTTCCCAGGCCTCTTCCTGCTGTCCAAGCGATTCCTGAAACATGCTCCCGGGCTCAAATGGAGCGAGAAGGATGCTGTCATCGTCTCGTCCAGGTAAATGAAGGGAAGAGAAAGTGAGATGTGTTGAAAGGTGCTGTCAGGCTCAAGCTACCTGGTTTTATTTATTTGTGTATCTGTGCTCTTTTTGTTTTTGTTTATAAAAGTTTAATCCATAATTGTATTTTTGTGTGATTATTAAGGTTCAATTTAAAGGATAACTTGACAAACCAGTTATTTTTAGTTGTTTAACTGCATCAGTGATTGTGACTTTTGAATGATGTATATGTAATATGTAGTGGTCGACCGATATATCGCCAAGGCCGATATATTGGCCGATATTTGGCATTTTTTCAAATATCGGCATCGGCCGATAAGTTTTTCTGTTTGGCCGATGCGTTTGAGGCGGGACTTTTATTTTGACGGCGCTGAGAGCGGCTGCGCTTGTTCTGTCTAATACGGATAGAAGTCTGTCTAATATTCAGATAGAGCTGTTAAACAAAGGAATTAAAATGTATACAAAAAGTATTATAACGATTGCTTTTATATTATTAATAATAGAAAGTAGAGGTTGACCGATAGTGGATTTTGCCGATACCGATAGCTAGGTTGGACCACACTGGCCGATACCGATTAATTAACCGATTGTTTTAAAATTGATACTGAACAAAAACTAAAATAGTGCTTTATTAACAAAACCAGTACTGAACCATACTAATAGAAAGGCAAACATTATAATACTTTCTCATTTGCCGTTAGCATTCAGCAAATACACATTTACATCATTTAAACAAATCTGTGAATGGCTAATGAAAATTTAATTTCACAAACCTTGCAGACTTAGTGGAATCCAGTTGTGAGATATTGTGAAGTGTGCATGTGACCTGCATGATCGCGTGTTCTCTGCGTGACTTTCGGTCAGTGCAAATTGAATGCTTTAAACATTAAATTCGTGATTTCAAATTATGCTGACCTTTATGCATTGTGTGCTGTATGTTACCTTGGCTTTATTTGAAAAAAATATGATTCCCAATGCACACAAACTTCCCAGAATACTGAGTGCTCTGTTGGTTACAGTTTACTTCCTTTTTAATTATGTTTTTATTAAATATTTATTTATTTGTACAAAATACTTTGTCATCTAAAGTATAAGTGTTTATTTTACAAATTAATTTTTTTATCCATTTTCAAATGATTTCAAATTTCTTAAATATTAATGAAAATAAATACAATTATATCGGTTTTATATCGGCCATCGCCCACCCTGCTTTCCAAGATATCGGCATCGACATTGGCTGTCAAAAAACCAATATCGGTCGACCACTAATAATATGCATAAAATATTCATCAATAAAATTGACACTTGCTGAGATAAACACTTATTTTACAAGTAAATTGTTAAAGTTACTAAAAATATTTGAAAATGGTTGCCTGAAATGAATGAGGAAGATAATCCCATAATGATCAAATATCTGCAGATTCATCGGTCTGTTACTAAATGTGTTTCTGTAAGTTTATGGCAGAGATTATTATCTTGTTTTGAAGGCATTTTGCGTGAAATGTGTCTGATTAAAATCTGCTGAGTAAAGATGTTGCATGTAAGGTTACATTTGATTGCAGTGCATGTCTGATGCATTGATGTGCTTTTCTGCTTAGCTAGGAAAGTTACAGAGTAATATCCTGTTTAAATGACCCTTCCTTTAACTGGTGTCATCAAAATCTGCTATTAAAGGGGTCATAGGATGTTGCTAAAAAGAACATTATTTTGTGTATTTGGTGTATTGAAATTTGTTTATGCGGTTTAAGGTTCAAAAAACACATTATTTTCCACATACTGTACATTATTGTTTCTCCTCTATGCCCCGCCTTTCTGAAACGCGTCGATTTTTACAAAGCTCATCGGTCTGAAAAGCGAGGTGTGGTCTGATTGGCCAGCTATCCAGTGCATTGTGATTGGCCGAATACCTCAAGCGTGTGACGGAAATGTTACGCCCCTTACCACACTGTGATAGCGTGTCCCGGCGCGACGAGACAAAACCAATAAAACCCATTATAAACGAGGCATTTGTTGCATCCAGTGGGGACATAATTACGGATTATAATGACTTATACCGTCTTTTTACGCGTTGCGTACCGCGCCGCGTAAACATAAAACCATGTCTGCATTTGTGATCGGAGAAATGACAAACAACAAGTGCCACTCTACACTCTACTCTCGCATTTGAATCATCAGTGGCAAATTCTTTAATATAAAAAACGTACTTACAGTCTGTGAGTCAGAACAGCCGGCATTGTAGTCTACTCTACCAGGATCAGTCCTCCATAAAATGCGCTGGACACATCTGAATATTTGGGTATATTATAACTGCTCTGGAACAGTGTTGTAAATACAACTTAACCACTGATTTCTAGTTGTGTCCTCATTTGGATGGCCAAACAAAGTAGTTTCGCTTTCACAACGAAGTAGGCGTGGTTGACTCTTAACTTTTATAAAGAATATTTCTTTGGATTTGAGACTTTAGTCTTTGCAACTTTACAGATCTTCTTTATGCACAAAGAGCTTGTAACACTTCAAAGAGAAAGGAAAAATTGAAATCGCATCATATGACCCCTTTAATGGTTTCAAATATCTCCTATCTAAGGGTGTTTGCAGTCTGTTTTGGTCTCCTTGCTGTCTTTCATGAATGTTTTTTCTCTCACCCTTTCACAGACTGGTGTCCTCCGTTCAGGCCATTATGGCATCCTCTGCCGGGTACATCATCGCCTGTTCATGTGAAGACATCATTGAGGACCAGTGAGTATCAGCTGAAGATATGCAACAAGATATAACAGTGAACATACTTTTTTTTCACAATTACGATTGAGTGTATATGCAGGGCTCTGTGTTTTACTATATGCAACACTGTTTTACTTAGGTGTTTGTTTGTTTTCCCATGTGCATGTGTCTCTCTTGCCTCTTTTCACTTGTGTTGCGTTTGCATATACAGCTGAGAATTCTCTAATTTTCATGGAATTGTTCCCAGATGTGTAGGAGTGTGAAAGTATTCCCTTCACTCTGAGTGTTTCTAAGAATGTGCTATTCCTCCAATACGCACCTTATGTCAGTGTAATCTAATTAGAAACTAATTAGGTTGCGAGCCTATCTGTAAATCCACTGTGGCGCACCAAGCCAGAGGGAAAGGGAGCGAGAGAGTTGACTGGCAAAATACTTTAGAAAAACTTGACGGTGACTTTTTTATGACCGCTTTAGTCAGCGGTTTTAGTTAATACTTGAAAGTAGTGTTGTCACGGTACCAAAATTTCAGTATTCTGTACCAATACCAGTGAAAATCCACGGTTCTCGGTACCAATTTCGGTACCAAAGCAAAACACAAAAACATGCTAATTGAACAACATTTTTATTAACAACGTTAAACAAAAATTAAATGTACAAAACCAATGCCATTCTTTATACTTATTTAAAATTGTTTCAAGTTTTTCCACAAGTAATAAAAGTAAGAAAAATGTAAACAAGTTTCACCCAAAAGTTTAGTCATAGTTCTGCTGCCACTGAAAAACATCTGTAAACTGTTGTCTGTTTTAGGGTTTGCTGGTGTGTTTCAGGATCTTCCTCAGTCTGCAGCTGTAAAAGGAAAATATAATATACT
>NW_015539851.1:272066-289144 GCF_001515605.1 Sinocyclocheilus anshuiensis
TTTCCCTGGTAAAATTCGCATTCCAGGGGCTAAATATCACGTTAATGGGGGTCGTTTTTCAACCCGCGGACATGAAAAACAACCCGCGGCAACAGTGTTAAGCAGTCCAATTCCGCGGGGAAAATGCGGACTTGGCAACACTGGAAGAGAGGATAGCTTTCAGATAGCGCATCAAGAACCGGGTTGACCGGGTACTCGGTACCACCGGTACTTAAAAAAACCTGGTACCGTAACGTTTTAATTTTTTTAGTACCGACTTGGTACCGAAATACCGGGTATTTTGACAACACTACTTGAAAGCTGTGTCTTTACGCTCAGTGAAACCCATTAGGAGGTTTGTGGAAAACGGTTGGCTCTAATTTGATTTGCCTCACCTGATCGAATTGTATATCTTGTTTTGAACTGTTTATCTTGTTTCATTTTTCCTTAACCCAAAGGCACACAAGTAAATTAAGAACGACAGTTCAAATAGGTCAGAGCAATCATGTTTCATAAATGATTTAAGCCAGGTAAATTCAATTACTCTGTGTTTGTGTGTGTGTGTGTGTGTGTGTGTGTGTGTTAAATGCATCAGTCAGGATACAGGAGGGCTGGGAATTAGACAAAGGCCAAGTCAAATACTAGGCCTATTTTTGCATGTTTTATTCGTCAGATTTTGAATTTATTACGCTAATTTAGGTTTTGGAAGTATTATATTAATAAAAAAGCACATCAGTATTATGATTGCTTCAGTATGTTTTTGATTATTCATGACTGTAATAATGGATTTGTTTAGTATTTAAAGTGTATATTACAATGTAATATCTTAACAGTAGTTAGTTACTAAAAACAGTAGGGATGCACTGATACCACTTTTTACAGAACAGGCCGATACCGATACTTTTATTTTTGGTACTTGCCAATAACAAGTACCAATACCTGTGTTTTCATTGCATTTGTAATTTTTAGAAATACTGGGTACAAAAACCAAAATAATATGTATAATGTTAGTTGGCTTAGTTCATTAAGCTAAAAGATATTTCCTTCAGTTATTTTCGCACTTAATTATGCCCTTTAAAATGTATTCTACAAGCTTCTGTTTTTCTTTTAGAATTTTTTTTTTTTTTTTTTTTTTGCTCTATGGTACTTCATATTTAATTTAATAGCACATTAGAGCAGCTTCTTTGCAGCGGCTCAGTACTATAATCAAAAGACTTTGTCTTGTAATAATGTAAGGAATCACTCGTTATACAGAAATCTTGTTACAGTGATAAACATATTTTCTGAAACACAAGTCGCATTTTTTTCATCTGAAACATGTTGCGACTTGTACTCCAAAGTGCCTCTTATAATTAAATTAACATCAACAAGCAAAACATGCCCAACACGCACATAATGGTAGAATACATGATTTGGAGGAGAAGAATTGTTGAATAAAGTCGTTATTTTTGTTTTCTTTGTGCACAAAAAGTATTCCTGTAGCTGCATAAAATTAAGTTTGAACCACTGATGTCACATAGACTATTTTAACGATGTCCTTGGACTATTTTAACAATGTCCTTACTACCTTTCTGGGCCTTGACCGTAGTAGTTACATTGCAGTCTATGGAGGGTTAGAAAGCTCTCAGATTTCATCAAAAATTTCTTAATTTGTGTTCCAAAGATGAACAAAATTCTTACGGGTTTGGAACAACATGAGGGTGAGTAATTAATGAGAGCATTTTAATTTTTTTGGGTGAACTATCTCTTTAAATGCTTAGGATTTTTTAAAACTTTTTGATGCTAGAAATAGCTCTATAATAGAAATTGCTATTCATTTATGCTGTTCAAAATTTGCTTTTGAAAGAAGTCTCTAATGCTCACCAAGGCTGCATTTATTTGATCTAAAACAAAGTAAACAAAATGACCTTTTTTCTGTTTGAATGTATTTTAAAATGTAATTTATTCCTGTGATGCAAAGCTGAATTTTCAGTAGTCATTACTCCAGTTTTCAGTGTAACATGATCTCTCTCACACACACACACACACACACACACACACATACATACATATATATCATATAGATCAGCAGTTTTTGAAATACTCAGACCAGCCCAGTATATACTCAGTGTGTGTGTGTGTGTGTATATATATATGTATGTATATATATATGCATGTATGTATATATGTATGTATATATGTATATCAAGGCTGCATTTATTTGATCTAAAACACAGTAAACAAAATGACCTTTTTTCTGTTTGAATGTATTTTAAAATGTAATTTATTCCTGTGATGCAAAGCTGAATTTTCAGTAGTCATTAGTTAACAACACTGCAATAAACAGCAGAATCCAAGATCATATTTTTAATTACCTTTCATTTTTATATTTTCATTTGCTGTTGGACATTTTTTATGTATATATATATATATATATATGTTTATGTATATATATATATATATGTGTATATATATATGTATGTATGTATATATATATGTATGTATATATATATATATATATGTATGTATATATGTATGTATATATATATGTATGTGTATATATATATATATATACAGTATATAATCATTGTTGAAAACAGTTGAGCTGCTTATTTTTGTAGAAACTGTGATAGATTTTTGATGAATAGAAAGTTCAAAAGAACAGCATTTATTTCAAATATAATTTTTATAACAAAGTAAAATTAAGTACTGTCACTGATCAATTTAATTCATCTTTGATGAACATAAGTACTAATATCTTTTACCGACCCCAAACTTTTGAAGGGTAGTGTATGTTTAATAAAAAAATGTTTTTTTTTTTATCACAAATCACATTTGTCTTGGGAACGTGTAGAGAGTAGTTTTACTGCCTCTACTGTCTGACTGTACTTGATTTGCTAGTCAAATTATAAGGGAACACGTCACCCAAAAATGAAAATGTCATAATTGACTTCCTCTCATGTTGTTCTAAACCTATATTAATTCTTGTCTAACATGCGACACAAAATGAAAAATGTATCTTTTCTGTAACTTTCAGTAGTAGTAAGAACCTTGGCTTGGACTTGTTATGGTTCTCAAAGGATTTTAAAACTGATTTAGAAAAGTAATTAAATGTGAAATAAATCTGCACGTTTAAAATGTTAAGTTGCCTTTCTAAGCATTATATCTATAAATATTCAATATATAGAAATATTGAGTAATGAGTGAAAACAATCATGGGAATTTAATTATGTATATAAACAGGAGTGATTGTTGCAAAGTAACCTTAAATCTCATCTCGGGTTTCTTCTTGTTCTTGTTCTTTCGTTCCTCATCTCTTTCTCCTCCCTTTGTCCAGGCATTGGCTTACCAGCAGCTATATCCTCTTTGCTGTCCCCTACTTCGTCTATGACATCTATGCCATGTTCTTGTGCCACTGGTACAAACTTCAGGTCAAAGATCATGAGGAGGAGAGCGAAGCCAAACCGATGAGGTCTGCCATCCTCGGCTATCTGCGCCGAGAGTTCCTTATGGTCTTGCACCATGTCGTCATGGTCACTGTCTGTTTCCCTGTCTCTGTGGTGAGTGGAATGAGGGTTGAGTGACTTTAACGTTTTTTCATAAACACACACACATATGAAGTGCATCTTTTTAGTAGGGGTGCTCCGATTGATTGGCTACCGATCACTATCGGCCGATAATCACGTTGGGATGATTGATCGGCGGTCTCTAAAAAGGCCGATCTCAAGCTCAAGAGGTTTGGCACGACATGCAGCGGCACCGTCTCAGTCTCTGTCCGGTGCGGGTAAAATAATTATAATGCTGAAGGTGAGGTACTTGTGTGAGATGTAATTTCACAAACAGCGTGAGTGAATCGCCGTGCGCGCTCTCTTTCTCTCTCAAAATACGCAAATGTCTTCAAATCACCACATCGTGTCTGTCTATAAGCGAGCTGCAGTTGACACAGGAATTGTCACTTGCACAATCGAGGCAGTGTCACATCGTCACTAAAGTTTATAAATTGCGTTACTTTTTAATTCTTGCCAGTGTTTAACCATTCGGCGCTCGCACGCTCTCCTGGAGACCGTGCGCTCATGCACACTCGCAGCGCACACATATAATGCCAGGTTCACATTACTCCGTTTGCAGTGCATACTGCGCCCGGTTGCGGTCTGGCGGTGCGCTCCAGGAGCGGTGCGTCTGCAGCAGTGCAGAGATCGTTTCCGCACCGAGTCTATTTTTGCTGCGCTGCAAGCGCTGAATTAAAGTAACAGCGCATTGTTTGCAGTAAATATGAACATGGATTGACACGAAAATGTAGTAATTACACCATAAATGCATATTATTAAAGTCTACTGTTTCACAGTCAACACATGGCTTTTTGGCTAGATTTAAAACAAGAAAAAGTGCACTTTTAGATAAACAAGGCAATAATAGATGGCAAAGTTATATTTATTGAGTTTAAACGTGAATATGTCTATGAAAGATTGTATTACTGAACTGTGATAAAAGAGAATCACAATGCTGAAAAAGCATTTTCAGAAACAACGTTTGGATTTGAAATCAAAATAATGGATAAATGTTGTGTTTGTGGTAAACAGCCGCGGATCAGGAGCAGACTGAAAATGCGTCCCTGTGCGAAAGCAAAATGAGTCCGTGCTGCTTCTGCACCGCATACACATGAAAACAAAGTTCTTTATGAACCGCACGATTGCTTGTAATAAAGATTTCAATGCAAAAGGAAAGGCAGTAGAGCTGACTATTTCTGTCAATGGTAAGTTTGTGATAACGTAAGAAAAGTAGTTTAAATGTTGTGCCACTTGCTTGAGCAACTTAATATATAAATCCAGATGTAAATGCAAAAGTAAAAAGCATTGAATAATGTGTTGCTTATATTTATTGTGTAAACATGTCTGTGAAAGATTGTATTACTGTACTGTGTAAAAAAAGAATTGCAATGCTGAAAAAGCATTTTCAGTGACCATGTTTGGATTTGAAATCAAACTAATGGATAAATGTTGTGTTTGTGGTAAACAGCCACGGATCAGTAGCGAACTCCTCTCGCAAGAGTCACCTAAGAGGGGAATTCCCCCCATTTTCAAAAATGAAATTCAGGCCCTAAAAATCCTGATTGGAGTGGAATGATAATTTGGTATATTCCAATGATATGGAAATTATAAAAACAAGGCTTTAAAAAGATCGGTATCGGTATCGGCAGATACTGCCTTCTGTGATCGGTGATCGGCCTCAAAAATCCTGATTGGAGCACCCCTACTTTTTAGAAATATGATTACAGAGGCCCATCAGAGCCAGTCTGACCATGTGTTTTGAGTGTAGTAACATAGCTTTGGCTTGATGACTGTTTAAGAGTGATTTGATGGGATCATGATCTGTGGGTGGCTTGAAGTGTGGCTGAGTCAAACTTGTCCTGAATGGGCCTGTGTACTTTCACCCTGTAATTATGCTCTCCATCACTCCATCTGTATCCATGGAGACCGTTGCTGTCGGCAGCAGTGCAGCAGCCAGCACCCTGGCATTAGCTGCACTTAAATGGCAATGAGTGTTTTGGCCTGATAAGACAGGAGAACCTCTACAGCACTTTCCTCGATAAAACCACACTAAGCTTTCCTACATCTGACACAACACACAAGTATAAATGTCTTGTTTTCTCTTTTCTTTTCTTTTTTCCATCCACCCCTCTTCTCTTCTTTCTCTTTCAATTCCCTTCCCTTTCCTCCTCCCCTTTCCTTTTCCATTTCCTACCTTTTCCTCTCCCTTCCATTCCCTTTCCTCTTCCTTTTTCTGTTCCACTTCCCCTTTCCTCCCCTTTGCATTCCCTTTCAATTTCCTCTTCCCCTTCCCCTTTACTTTTTAATTCCTGTATTTAAATTTTTTCTTCTTTTCCCATCCTTCGCTTTCCTCTTCCTTTCCTTTCTTACTTTCTTTTTCTCTTCCTTCCCTTTCATTTCCCTTTATGTTCAATTTCCATGCTCTTGTCTTACTTTCTTTTTCCCCTTTTTAATTAATTTATTTCCAATTCCCCTTTCCCATCCGTCTCTTTTCTGCTCCTGTCCTTTTCCTCTTCCTTTCCTTTCCCTTCCCTAATTTATTTTCTTTTCCTCTCTTTTCTTAGTTCTGGAGACAGGGAAAGGGGGATTATTTCCAGGGTGTGATGTTCCTGGCAGAACTCAGCACCCCATCTGTCTGTCTTGGAAAAATACTCATCCAGGTACTAAACACAAACACACATTCACCCTGTCTTTCTGTATCCCTCTGTCTTCCTTTTGTTTAGTGACTGTATCTTTCTGTTTAACAACCTAGGTAAACAGATTTTTGCACTATTCTTTCTTTTCTGGGAAATGTATGGGTAATTTTTTACTAGATTTACTAATCTTAAAACATCTAGTGATTGACAATGATCTTTCACAGACCTTTTTAATGTAACAACTCTCTCGTACACATCTCCTTCACTGCTTCAGTGTTGAATGTGTAGTGGGGAATATTGAATCATGGTTTTCAGGGTTCATTGCTCTGCCTATTAATATTTTTCTGTATGTTAAACGCTCTCTCTTTCTCTGCTTCTTGCTCTCTCCTTTGTTTGTTTCTTTGCCTCAGTACAAGCAACAGCACACTCTCCTACATAAAGTCAATGGAGCTCTTATGCTGGTCACTTTCTTCATCTGCAGAGTTCTTCTCTTCCCCTACCTCTACTACGCCTACGGCAGGTAAAGATCACTGTTTAACAGTCTCGCTCATTCAGTCTTTCAATCTCTTATATTTCTATTGCTCATCTATTCCTTCTTTCTTTTATCTTCTCTTTCTCCACTGAGTCACACTGCCTCTGATATTAACACGGATTCTTAAATCTTGAGGTTTTCAGAAGAACATATTTCTCACTCGGTCTCAACCCAGGATTTGATTTGAACATTTACACATTCATCCTAAACTATTGCAATAACCACCAAAGACCATGAGCTGTCGAGCATCATCGATCGTAATAACAGGACAACCCTCATCAGTTTGGATGGCATGTTCTAATTTGTTCTAATTCTAATGTTCTTAAATTGCAGCCCTAATGTATTATTCATAAGATTGGAAATTTGAGCATCCTTAGTCTTAACACTTGTGCTCCTAGTTACATTTTCTGATTGTGATCTTTACTGGCAAACTAATATAGTAGGGATGGACGATAATATCGGAACGTTATCGGAATCGGCTGATAAAGGCCCAAAATATAAATAAAATAAAATAAAAATGTGTTGTATAAAATAAAATATACAAATCGGCATCGGCCCAATAAGAAAAATTAGCCGATATGCCTTGCCAATAAGATTAATAAACTCACTTGTGCTCAGGGTGTGCTGCTAGCAATATGATCATGTCAGCAGTGTGGTCATTCTTGAAGCAAAATTTTGCCTGAATGGGGATTAGATTGTTTTGGATCACCCATTTAATTTGAGAATGCACGTACAGAATAAAGCATCCGGTCTGATAAAGGCCCAAAATATAAATAAAATAAAATAAAAGTTTTTTTGTATAAAATAAAATATACAAATCGGCATCGGCCCAATAAGAAAAATTAGCCGATATGCCTTGCCAATAAGATTAATAAACTCACTTGTGCTCAGGGTGTGCTGCTAGCAATATGATCATGTCAGCAGTGTGGTCATTCTTGAAGCAAAATTTTGCCTGAATGGGGATTAGATTGTTTTGGATCACCCATTTAATTTGAGAATGCACGTACAGAATAAAGCATCCGGTGTGCGATAGTCAACAGTCACTAGCGCATGCAACAGCAACAACAGCCTCCCTGGGTTCTAATGCCCGTCCAGTAAGGCTTTTTATTTATTTATTTATTTAGGGGCGCTGTAGTCCTACTTGTAATAAAATAAAATAAAAAGAAAAATACACAAAAAACTTTAGGATAGTTGTGTTTCTAAATAAATAAAGCAATAACTGATGTCATAAAATCACAAATCTGTTTTGTTTTTAAAGGTCAGAAGCTATAGCTTACATAATAAAAAATCACAAACATGACACTTCTAAATAATTTTGTGTAAAAATTTTTTTATGAATTATGAAAACTTAAATACAAGGTAATCTTTTGCTTTAGACCATCTACAAATGTTAAATCTACAAATAAAAAAGCAACATAAAAATAATTTGTTTATAATCTTTGCACAGGAGAGACTTGTTTCCAAAAAGGAAATATATCGGTATCGACCAAAATATCGGATATCGGTAAAAATCCAATATCGTGCATCCCTAATTTATAGTAATCGTTATCATTTTAATGATCATCCTTGGTGTGAAAGGAGTCCCGCATCCTAAATGAAAGAGCCATGTGCCAATCGGTGAAGACTTTGCATTACTGCAGCCATTGGTCGATACTGCGGTTTCCATAAAAACATTTTCCTGAGACACACACTTGGGACTGCACATGTGCATTGGGTGGACCAACCTGAAACGTGCATTGTTTTTTTTTCTGTATTTCCCTATTCAAGTAGATAGGCATTGCAAATATGGCCCTGAGTGATCTGACTTTTCTTGAAAGGGACTTTGATTATAAAAAATACCAATAATTACTTCTTCACTATACACTGACTATATGCAAATATTTGTTTGTGCTCATATCACAGGTATGCCTCCATCCCCTTCTACATGGTGCCACTGTCTGTGCCCTGGCAGTTTAACGCAGGTGCAGCTTTGCTCATGGCCCCGCAAGTCTACTGGTTTTCCCTCATCTGCAGGGGCGCCTTCCGTCTCTTCACCGGAGCCTCACGGCACAAAGCTGCTCCTAGCAGCACAGACTCTGAACCGAAAACCTCACTCCTGCCCCCTGCCAACGGATACAGCCCCAGAGAGACCGACTCGCACTGAGAGAGGAGTAGAGATAGAGATGTAGGTACAAGGTTGCTAGGTTTAGACCAAACAGGAAACCGAAGGCAGACTGACTTATTACAATGGCTGGATCTACCAGACACAGTGGCGTGGGTTAGCAAACAAAGAAACTGAAGGTCTGTACCCTCGCTATTCACCATCATCCTCTCATTGAGAAGAAAAATAAGACTGCAGACCAAACCAAACAGATTGTTTTCCCCCTAACATGCACATTCTCTATGTTGGAGCAGTAGGTCGGGGAAATGTCATCTGCTGCTTTGCAGGGTTAGTGCATCATTTGTAGATTACCATGGTCATAAGCTTCAGAAAAAGGGACTGATGTGGATGCAACGGGAACAGTATTTAAAATGATCAATGGATCCTGTTCTCCTCTCTGAGAATCTCTGTCTCTGTTTGGTACAGTTGCAGAGAGGATACGAAAAAGGGAACAGGAATTTCTCAAGTCGATTTGTACATAAGTTTTTATTAAGATTTACGTTGAATTCCAAATAGACTTTTAATTTATTTTAGATTTTTGTAGAACCCGTTTATTTATTATTTATTCAGTTCCATTCCTAAATTCGGGTGGATTAGTTTAAAACAAAACCGTTCACAAAGTTGTTTGGTTCAAAACAATCCTTCAGACCCTCACTGTGGGTGCATGGCCTCCTTCCAGCTGTTTTTCCCTTTCCTGGTTCTCATCACCGCTAAAAGACAAGATGGCAGCGGCTGCATCCAGTTAGTTAGTGAATCAGCAGTTCTAAAGTAGAAGGGGGTCATTTAAAGGATTTGGATGAGGCTGAGGTAATGCATTAGCATATCTCTGCTGCAGTGCTCCAATCCTTTTAAGATCCAGACGTCAGATGGAGGGGGAAGAGACCAAGCTGCCCAGTGAAATACTGCACTTGAAAACCAGGCTGAAGTTGGCAAGGCATTCGGACGAACCTGAGCCAGTCGATTTGTACGTTGTGTACAGTTTTATGTGAGGAGGCTGCCAGCATAAAGGCCCTCGCTAACCTCTAATAGATCCACACCACAATATGGATTCTATGCTACCACTGATTGTATTCTGCACACTGAATGGTTAACAACTGCTGTTTTTCTCCACACTGATGAGATGTTTCTTAACTGCTTCTCCTCAGGCAGCCAGCCTTCGTTTCTGTCTGGATATATAGGAGGTCCACTGATTATGTGTTTTGTCACCAATTAGTCCTCACTTTTATGGTAAAAGTGTCATTGGTGTAACAGTGTTGTCACATACCTCCCTTAGGCCTGATTCTTTTGCTTTGCTCCCAAACAGGGCTCTGCCAGTTTGACGTTAAACAGTATTATTAGAGGTTGAAGTGAGAGGATGGCACACAGAGTGGATTCTAGAAGTGAATCTTGCACTGAATTATCCCAAGGAGTCTGTGAGATACTGTAATACTTTTAAAAGCACTGCACAGATCTTTTTAGATCAACGTCCCAGATATAGTTCTGGACCACTATAATTGGATTAGATTAGTCATGTTTCTGTTACACACTAGAACGTTTTTGTTCCACTGCTTTAGTTAGCTCGTATGCCTCAATGTAGCCTTAGAAGTAATGCTTTCAACATGCTCTTTACACAAAGTACTACACTGGGCCATCACAACACTTACTCAAGGGTACTGCCCAGTGTTAGGCATGAATAGGGGCCAGTATTTTCAACTATAGCAAAATGTACTGGTTTGGGAACTGGTTAAAAATCATGTTTTGAGCTAGGAACGACTGTATCTTCTGACTTTGTTTTTATGTAATTATTGTTAATTTATTCTTTTAATTTATGTATTTATTTGGCCAAGTCTGAATGTACATATGAATTCACATCTAAATGTTCTTCTAAGTGGGCTTCTGTTTATCTAGCTGCCTGAAGACTGTTCTGTAATTCTGGTTCTCTCAGCTGAAATATACTCTCGCTCTCTCCTGCTGTGCTCTGATGCTGTGTTTGACCTCCTTTTATACTGAAACAAAGGCTCTGTGTCACCTGCTTAGTGTGTGTGATTGTGTGTGAGAGAGAAAAGGATAATAGCATACCTTAGTTAAATGAAATTTGCCTGAATGTGTTTCTTTAGTATTGAAGCACCATGTCAGTGGCTCTTGGTTTCCTTATTCCCCAATTCTCTTCTCTTAGTTATGTTAAATGTGAAGCAAAAATGCCCCTTAATTTGGGGCATTGACTAAAACAGTGTCTTGACTTGAGATATCATGCTTATCTCTGCAACGGGCAGAGGCTCTAAAACAGCAGATGTTGTTTAGCCAATCGGAGAATGCCTGTTCGGATTCGGTAACGTCAAAGGGCCTGTTTACACCTGGTCACTTCATGCGTTTTTTCTGATCGGATAGCTATCCGATCGTGAAAAGACCAGGTGTAAATGCCCTCCGAAACGCATTTGAGACGGATATAAATCCGATTACTCAACCCACTTCAGGAGGTGGTCTGGGCCACATTCTAGACGAAACTGGACAAGTGTAAATGCATCTGGTTGTTGAAACCACATATGTACATTTTACTCATCCCAATGTTAAAATAATAAACGTGTGAGAGCGTGTTATATGCTATATGACATTAGTCAGCAACGCATTGCTGCGGACAAGCAGCTGAGCATCTCTTCAGCAAGCCGACGCGCAAACTGCCGCGAATTAAAAAGTAAGACGCAGACGGTCAACACACAATCATCTTCATTAAAAGTAGAAGACAAACTTATATTTTCAGTGCTGATGCCGCGCGCTCTCCTATTGCGGTCTTTGATCTTGAAATGAGCTGATAATAAAATGCAGCGTTTATCTTTTGATTTCGTTGACGTGAACTCCGTTAAATTTAAATATAGCGCGGGAATTGAAGATCGGATTTATATTTGTTTTGCGACGACACATGTATGTGGCCAAGTGTAAATGGAAACGTTTTAACAAATCGGATAGATATCCGAACAGCGAAAACGCACGAAATGACCAGGTGTAAACGGGCCCAAAATGAAAGGTGAAAGGCAAAGGCGAAACGGCGTTTACAGCTCTGAATGGTCACGTCGTCACGTGTTCTGAAATTAAAACGTGTTAGCTATTTTTTTTTATTGTTGTCTTATGGTCTGTAGTTATAAAAAATAATATCTAATCTAAGTATCATTTAAACCACTTTTAAAGTTTTGTTAGTAGTATTTTAAAAAGAGAAGTCAAATCAGAAACTGAATGGTCACGTCGTCACGTGTTCTGAAATTAAAACGTGTTAGCTATTTTTTTTTTATTGCTGTCTTATGGTCTGTAGTTATAAAAAATAATATCTAATCTAAGTATCATTTAAACCTAAATTCTGTGTTCATACATCAGCCCATGAGTTTCCGGTAAGTGAAACGCTTTTACATTGTCGTGGACTTCCATTGATCGACTGATAAAACTAAATGTAGATTTATGATTGATTTACAACACGCTGTGGTTCAAGGTTGAGTCTGAGATCGTGAAGGAGCATCTGTTGGCGCCCACTGGTGGCCAATTTGTACACTTGCTTTATAATCTAATGCAAAAAAATCGAGATCAGCTCGTTGATATCTTGGAGGCTGAATCCACTAACGCCCGGGTTGAGTCTGAGATCGTGAAGGAGCATCTGTTGGCGCCCACTGGTGGCCAACTTGTACACTTGCTTTATAATCTAATGCAAAAAAATCGAGATCAGCTCGTTGATATCTTGGAGGCTGAATCCACTAACGCCCGTGGCGCATTATTTTACACAAGACTGCTGACTTGATTAGAAATGATTATTACGTGGATATTTGCTTACGTTGATATTTCAGGTGCTTTACCCTCAACATTTTAGAGGAGACCTAGCTTGGTGGCCACAGTTTTCATTCTAAGATAACCCACCTACTTGCAAATAAAAATATACAGAATAAATAACACATTCTGTCTTGCCATATGTTTCGTACATTTTCTGGTAAGTGTGACTATAGCTATGTTGTGTTTAACTATGACAAACTGGTTGGTACAGTGTTTAGTTACAGGCTTTAGTTTTGACAAACGGAGAAATGAAATAAAGGTTTACCTGATACGCATTGACCTTATATAAATTTGTATTAACAACATGATTTATTTATAATTAATTTTAACCATGCACAACGTTTTCTAATTGTTTTATCTCTTTAAATCATTAAAACAACCACTAGGCAGTTCTCCACATCCACATATTCATGACCGTTGGGCATGTTGTTGTTATTATTTTAGTATTATCATCAGGCATTGAAAATCATATGCGTGTGTTGCGCGCGCTCCGATCTTCTCTGAATGCTTGCTGATTATATTACACTTCAGATGTCTGAGAGAGCATTCAGAGGATGTGTTTTTATGCCCCGGTCTCCTCCGCCGGAGTGGACACGCAGCGCGGCGGAAGGAGGGAGGGGTCTGAGCCGCACCGGGAAACTAGAGGCTCGATGCAGCCTCCGCCGAATGAAGTCAGTCTGTTTCCAGACCGCAATGGCTATGGGTCTAACGTCGAAAAAATCATCTTCTAGAAACAGCGGCGTGGAACGCAAGAATCTCATCACCGTCTGCAGGTAGTTTTATTGCGTGACACACAGCGAACCGCTTTCATGACACGAAGCGTGTTTTCAATTAGCTTGTCATATACCAATGCTTTGGTAATTAAAACTGTCTTCAGGTATATTTCTAATTGTATTTTTTTTTTGTTATATATTTTATTAACTAGAACATAGGTCATAGGATATAGCATCTTTTTTATTTACATTTTTTTTTTTTTTTTTGCTTAAAAGCATTGAAGATGAGGCCCTTTAAAGACGCCGGTCCCTTATTTCATACCAGCATCCATAACGTCATTACATCCATCCGACCATTTTCATGCTGTGCACTAGATAGGCTAAAACCCACAATATGACCTTCTCCCTCACAAAGCCTTTCACAAAAATGTGAATGTGATTTTTTATATATATATATATATATATATATATATATACTTTTTGAAGATTTGAATTATATTACAAATGCACATTCAATATTATTAATATATATATAAATATGGGTTTGGTAAAATATCTTCTCAAATAAAGACAACACTAATAAACAGGAACAAAAATTAGCACAAATGTGTACTCTATGTATCTGTTAAGGTCAATATAAAAATCTAAATTTGACCCCATTTTCTTTCTTAATGCACGTTCCTGTTCTTTTGCGCATAATTCATCATCATTGCATGGAATGTTATCTCTTCATCTTAAATAACTTTTTTTTTCCTGATGTCACTTAGTCCATACAGGCTATTGGATGTTAACCAATAAACAAGTAGATATCATGTTGATTTTCTCTTGCATTTACTGTAAATAATAATTCAAATGTCAAATGCAAATCTGATTGTGTTTTAAACAAACTGTGTATGCCTTAATTTTCCTCTGTATTGTTTTATTGATCATCAAATCACACTAGAATGAATGTATTGTCAACTTTGCTTCATTTGCATCATTCATTCAGCATGCCAGTGGATAAGTCAGTTTACTAAATAAATCTCATCTGAACCGCAGTAATTCGTAGTTTACAGTCTTAGTAGTTTACAGTCTTAGTAGTTTACAGATGCTTCATCAATTCAGAAATTGAAAGCCGTTACACGGCTTAAAAATAAAGTTTTTTTATTGGCATCAGTGGTTCCATGAAGAACCTTTAAAGGGGTCATATGATGTTGCTAAAAAGAACATTATTTTGTGTATTTGGTGTAATGAAATGTGTTTATGCGGTTTAAAGTTAAAAAAACACATTATTTTCCACATACTGTACATGATTGTTTCTCCTCTATGCCCCGCCTTTTTGAAACGCGGAAAAATTGAAATCACATCATATGAACCCTTTAATGTCCATAGAACCTTTCAAATGCAGAAAAGGTTCTTTATAGTCAAAGGTTCTTTATATTTTTAAAATGTGACCCTGGAGCCCAAAATCTTTCATAAGTAGCACGGGTATATTTGTAGCAATAGCCAACAATACATTGTGTGGGTCAAAATTATTTATTTTTCTTTTATGCCAAAAATCATTAGGATATTAAGTAAAGATAATGTTCCATGAAGATATTTTGTAAATTTCGTATTGTATAGGCCTATATATTAAAACTTAATTTTTGATTAGTAATATGCATTGCTAAGAACTTCATTTGGACAACTTTATACATCAATGGAAAGCTCATTTGTTCAGCTTTCAGATGATGTATAAATCTCAATTTCATAAAATTGACCCTTATGACTGGTTTTGTGGTCCAGGGTCACAAATGTTCTTTAAAATAGTTATTTTAGGAACTGTTCACTGAAAGGTTCTTTGGGGAACCAAAAATGGTTCTTCTATGGCATCACTGCAAAAACACCCTTTTGGAGCCTTTATGTTTTAGAGTGTATGTTTTCTAGCCCTTTTCAGGAGATCCACATCGTAAGGACCTTGACTCAGTCTCAGTCCAATGCCACTTTTTGTACGCTTGCAATGCTTGCAATGCATTTTGTCCCAGCACACTGTGTAATGTGTGTAGGTGAGTCATGGCTGAAGCGTATGAGGCGTATGAGGCATTCCATCACTGCATTCAGTTCTGCAGGGCTGTGTGGGACTGCACCAGAGCTGCACTTTACCAGTCGGTTGGTACAGCACATTAAGTGGGTGTTGAATAATTCATGCTTGGGGGCGCCCCATAGGCCATGTACAGTTGCTGAATGGACACAGAACACTGTCACTCCTGTTGGGACAGCAGCACCATTGTGTTGTCATAATGGAAATGCAGTCAAAGAGATGATTGTGATGTGGCGAGCTGTTGTGACATCATCATCCCCATCTCTTTGCCTGTAGTATATAGGAATATGGGTTCTATAAGGGTTAATATTAATTCTCCCAAAAAAATAAAAAAAATTTGGGATTATATATGGAGAACAACATGAACATAGATCTTCATTAATGTCAGCACATATTTATTAAGTATACAGCACCGTGGTTAGAACCAAACGTTCCAAGGTTCTACCATCTGGATGGCATAATGTAGGAATTGTTAAACACATGAAACACATGCTATGCTAATGCAGTGTGGAAAAATGAACAAGAAATAATTACAAAAATGGACTTCAGACCTCACAGATTATTATAAACACAAAGACGGTTTTGTTGAAAAGGGCAGAGGCCTTTCTCCTCTTCCCACATCTCTTGTATGGCCATGCCAGATCTGTTTGAAACATTAAATGACAAGTTACACAGGACGAAGGACTTGACGAAAAAAAAAAAGATTTTTGAATCTTCATTAATGGCTGCTAGCAAAGAAATCTCGAACACTGCTTAATTGGACCGTGATTAGCTCAGATTACTTGGTGCTTTGAGAGATGCATAGCTAAAACCTCACGTGCTTCTCTCATGTGTCTGTATTTCTCTGGTACATTGAGATCAGGAGACCATTATGTTTATTTCCTTCACTCTCAATCATCAAACCCTCACTCCCATTGTCAAGTCTCTCAGTCCACAGTGAGATGCCCATTAATGAAAGTTGTTGTTCAGTCTTCAGCGACCTTTAAACCAGGTTGAAATGGTCACGGACATGTTTGAATTTGGCCCCTAAATCACATTGGGCAGAGTAGTCTTGAAAGTCTGGAAATCAGGAGCAAATCTAACCAATATAGTTCTCTAAAGCATCTTTGTTGAAACTGAGAGCTGTTGACATTGTGGAGAAGGGTTCTGACCAACAGAAACATGGTTATTTTTCACTCCCCATAACCTACTCACTTATCTCAAAGCTGAGTTTGTTCTGCGCTAAGATCGAAACATTAGTGATGTTGCATTTCTTCAGCTTTTTTTTTTTTTTTTCAATGGTTACACATACAGTCTGGATCACTGACATACTATAACTATAGACAGTCAGACAGTTTATACCGTTTCAGTTTTCTACTTTTTCAGTTTTTACACTCAAACTAAACAAATGTCAGTTTTCAGAGGGGATAAATAAAGGTTTCATTTTAAGGGCACTCATAACATGTTTGTCGGTTGGTTTTTACTAATGGAAAACCTCGAATGCACTGTAAGTTTTGTTTTTGGATGAAAGAATATTCCAAACATTGTTTTCATGTAACAAGGCAAGAGCTCAGTGCTTTGAACCATGAGATCTGTAAAAGTGAATGGCAGTAAACCATCATTGATATAGGGCAAGTTTAAGAGGTTTAAGACATGATGAAGTGTAAAATAGGGCGTGATGAAGGCCTCCCAGGTCAAAGTCGAGAGGTAAGAGTTCCAGCGGT
>NW_015539851.1:289586-319748 GCF_001515605.1 Sinocyclocheilus anshuiensis
CTTCTTTATGCACCAAGAGCTTGTAACACTCCAAAGAGAAAGGAAAAATTGAAATCACATCATATGAACCCTTTAATGTCCATAGAACCTTTCAAATGCAGAAAAGGTTCTTTATAGTCAAAGGTTCTTTATATTTTTAAAATGTGACCCTGGAGCCCAAAATCTTTCATAAGTAGCACGGGTATATTTGTAGCAATAGCCAACAATACATTGTGTGGGTCAAAATTATTTATTTTTCTTTTATGCCAAAAATCATTAGGATATTAAGTAAAGATAATGTTCCATGAAGATATTTTGTATATTTCCTATATACTGTAAATATATCAACTTAATTTTTGATTAGTAATATGCATTGCTAAGGACTTCATTTGGACAACTTTTCTCAATATTTAGATTTTTTTTTGCACCCTCAGATTCCAGATTTTTAAATAGTTCCATATTCAAATAGTATATATTTGAATATTGTCATATCCTAACAAACCGTACATCAATGGAAAGCTCATTTGTTCAGCTTTCAGATGATGTATAAATCTCAATTTCATAAAATTGACCCTTATGACTGGTTTTGTGGTCCAGGGTCACAAATGTTCTTTAAAATAGTTATTTTAGGAACTGTTCACAGAAAGGTTCTTTGGGGAACCAAAAATGGTTCTTCTATGGCATCACTGCAAAAACACCCTTTTGGAGCCTTTATGTTTAAGAGTGTATGTTTTCTAGCCCTTTTCAGGAGATCCACATCGTAAGGACCTTGACTCAGTCTCAGTCCAATGCCACTTTTTGTACGCTTGCAATGCTACATGCACATTTTGTCCCAGCACACTGTGTAATGTGTGTAGGTGAGTCATGGCTGAAGCGTATGAGGCACACACCGAATTCCATCACTGCATTCAGTTCTGCAGGGCTGTGTGGGACTGCACCAGAGCTGCACTTTACCAGTCGGTTGGTACAGCACATTAAGTGGGTGTTGAATAATTCATGCTTGGGGGCGCCCCATAGGCCATGTACAGTTGCTGAATGGACACAGAACACTGTCACTCCTGTTGGGACAGCAGCACCATTGTGTTGTCATAATGGAAATGCAGTCAAAGAGATGATTGTGATGTGGCGAGCTGTTGTGACATCATCATCCCCATCTCTTTGCCTGTAGTATATAGGAATATGGGTTCTATAAGGGTTAATATTAATTCTCCCAAAAAAATAAAAAAAATTTGGGATTATATATGGAGAACAACATGAACATAGATCTTCATTAATGTCAGCACATATTTATTAAGTATACAGCACCGTGGTTAGAACCAAACGTTCCAAGGTTCTACCATCTGGATGGCATAATGTAGGAATTGTTAAACACATGAAACACATGCTATGCTAATGCAGTGTGGAAAAATGAACAAGAAATAATTACAAAAATGGACTTCAGACCTCACAGATTATTATAAACACAAAGACGGTTTTGTTGAAAAGGGCAGAGGCCTTTCTCCTCTTCCCACATCTCTTGTATGGCCATGCCAGATCTGTTTGAAACATTAAATGACAAGTTACACAGGACGAAGGACTTGACGAAAAAAAAAAAGATTTTTGAATCTTCATTAATGGCTGCTAGCAAAGAAATCTCGAACACTGCTTAATTGGACCGTGATTAGCTCAGATTACTTGGTGCTTTGAGAGATGCATAGCTAAAACCTCACGTGCTTCTCTCATGTGTCTGTATTTCTCTGGTACATTGAGATCAGGAGACCATTATGTTTATTTCCTTCACTCTCAATCATCAAACCCTCACTCCCATTGTCAAGTCTCTCAGTCCACAGTGAGATGCCCATTAATGAAAGTTGTTGTTCAGTCTTCAGCGACCTTTAAACCAGGTTGAAATGGTCACGGACATGTTTGAATTTGGCCCCTAAATCACATTGGGCAGAGTAGTCTTGAAAGTCTGGAAATCAGGAGCAAATCTAACCAATATAGTTCTCTAAAGCATCTTTGTTGAAACTGAGAGCTGTTGACATTGTGGAGAAGGGTTCTGACCAACAGAAACATGGTTATTTTTCACTCCCCATAACCTACTCACTTATCTCAAAGCTGAGTTTGTTCTGCGCTAAGATCGAAACATTAGTGATGTTGCATTTCTGCTGCTTTTTTCAGTGGTTACACACACAGTCTGGATCTCTGACATGCTATAACTATAGACAGTCACACAGTTTACACAGTTTCAGTTTTCTACTTTTTCAGTTTTTACACTCAGACTAAAGAAATGTCAGTTTCAGAGGGGATAAATAAAGGTTTCGATGTAAGGGCACTCAAAATACGTTTACGCGTTTGTCGGTTGGTTTTTACTAATGGGATACCTCGAATGCACTGTAAGTTGTTTTGGATAAAAGAGTATTCCAAACATTGTTTCCATGTAACAAGGCAAGAGCTCAGTACTTTGAACCATGAGATCTGTAACAGTGAATGGCGGTAACATCATCATTGATAAAGGGCAAGTTTAAGACATGATGCAGTGTATAATAGGGCATGATGACTGCCTCCCAGGTCAAAGTCGAGAGGTAAGAGTTCCAGCGGTAAAAGAAAGGCTCTTGTTGATGTCCCCATGTCTTGACTTTCCAATATAATGGAATGGCCAGTTTTGCTCATCTCCTTGAGAAAGTTTTCCAGACAGCTGAAGCTAGTAATGTAAAGGTGTGGACTCCGATGATTCAAGAACTCTGCAAGGATGAGCATTTGAATTCAGTGTCAGTCTTTGAATAGTACAATCAACAGCTTTAGTTTTGTGTATGACTTTTCATCTGAAATGATGTACAGAAGTCACTGTAGATGATGTCTTATGGGACATTTTTTCAAAAGGACATAGTTGTCTTGATAATGTGTTCTATCTTAAATGAGCTTTTCTCTATTTCTCTTAAAGGTGCTGGGGATCAGTGTTATACAGACATTTTTAAAAGGTTTGGAATTGGGTATCAATTGCTATATTTTCATCTCCATCCTTAAGATCTAGTTCTCTGACCATCTGGTTTCCTAGGAACATGTCAAAATCATATTTATTTTACCAAACATGTCTTGGCATCAGCTCAGCGACCTCTGACTGGTTCTTCCATGATCAACTTTAACTTCTAACTCAGAGCAACGAGGCTGAATGCACAAATACACAAACAATCATTTTCACTTACTTAGCTTCCCAGCACATACCTAACCCACTGAACTATCCTCCAGTTATAGTAAGAAATGTATATTGTTGTCTGTAAGATGTCACGGTCATTTGAGTTCATGTGAACTTTTTAAAAGTATTTTCAATCTCCAGTCTCTCTGGGGGGACTTTTACAGAGCAATTATTGGATGGAAAGGGTGGGAAAGCTTATCCAGAATTAGCAGACAATGCTGGCACTGCCTTCAGGATGGGTGATAGAAGGGGGTGAAAGAAGTATATTAAAAAGTTCAAAACAGAGAGTGGGAGGGAGATGTAGTGAAAGGATCATTGGTCAGGCTTGGGAGAGGAGGGCCAGAGCAGGGAAATAGGGATGATTGATGGAAAGAGTATAGGAGAGAGAACCATAACCAGAAAGAAGGAGGTACAAAAACAATCTGGAGTTATAACCAGTAATCTGTAGGCTTTAAAAGCTGAGGACAATCCAGAACTGGAAGGTTATTCATAGTGTCTACTCAAAGGTGCCCTGAAAAAACTTAACAAAATCTTAAGAACAAGTGCTATGAAGTAATATTTCATGGAAGGGTCTGGCTTTTTGGCCTGTTACCAAGTGGGCGAGACCAAGGACACAAAAGCCTTTTGTTAAGTGGCTGCACGTTTGTTTTTCAGTGTCAAATCGTACCAAGACAGTCTTGCTGCCACATTCCTCTATGAGCATTTTAGCCCTCACCCTGCTGACCCTCAGAGACTTGCACATCTTAATATTTACATTTACGCATTGTAGAGTTGTCAAACTTTGTCATATCCTTGTGTTTTTACTGCCCTTGTGGCCAGGCATTGTGTCCAATCAAGGTATTTGGTTGGCTGGTGTTGGGAGTTATCCTTCCTGCAATAATTAGCATTGTTCTCGGGGCATGGGATTGCCCTACCCTTGTGGAAAACACCACTTGGTTTATTCATAGAGCCAAAGAAAAAATCAAAACTCAAGAATGTTTGTTGTTTAAAGTATACGAATCTAACTGGGTTGTCATTACAGTTGCACAAATTTTGCTCTAGTCAAATGACAAAGCAATGAAACAGCCACAATCAAACAACTACAGGTGACTAAACTGAAATCCAAGCTGGCAAGATAAGTGATCCTTGTAGAACCTTGGAATATCGATGTAACATAATGAAATATGTTAATTAGCACCATTTAAATTGTTAGGTTACACATAAGTAATTTTATTATTGCTACAAATAAAAGTCCATGGCATAACCATCATCCTTTGGAGTTGGATTCATTAATTACTAACCTGTATCCAGGATGTATTCCAAGAGAAATATTAGGTAAACAAAAAAGAGACTTGGTCCAAAAGGTAAAGTTTTTGTTTTGAATGGCAAAAATTATTCAAGATGCAATAACATATCTCCACAGAAGGTACGCTCTGATGATGATGTTTCCTCAGCTTTTGGTGATATATGCCTATATTTTATTTGTTCCCAGCTTGGTTTATCTGTCCCCCCATCCCACTCCCAGCACCCTGGACCTTCCCCAAAGATTTGGCCTTACTCCCCGTTAAAGAGTCTTCCTCTTGGGCATAAAAGCCTTTCGGAAGGACGTAGATTTGGTGCCTCGGCTGAAGGAGGCACCACCCATGGAGATCTTTGTCTTGCCACTGGTCATGGTGGAAGAGCCCAGGGATGTTGTGCTCCTCCCGCGGGAGATAGAAGAGTTTCCCATCATGATCTTGGTCTTGTCTCTCTTGATCGATGTGCTCCCCAGGCTGAGGGCCGTCTTGCCCTCTGTGAAACTGGTGTTACCCATGGCAGAACCGAAGGTGGTGGCGGAGAAGCTCCAGGAGGTCTCCTCCAGCAGCCAGCCTAGATGACCTGACCTGGAGCACGTTCAGGGTTAAATTTTCTCAACTCTCCCTTGGGAAGCTTCTGCTCTCCTGATTCTACAGGATGAGGTGATGATGGCTCATCGCGTGCCCTGGCAGCAACGCATCCCACAACGCACACAGACAGTGTCTGGCTGGGTGTGACAGTCCAAACAGCTAGTGTCGGGATGGGACCAGAATGCTAAGCGTGGTGAGAGCAACCCCCATGCAGCATAAAGCCCTTGTTGAGCAGTATAACGTGGGATCCACAAGGCCACATACCTCCCCTGTGTGCCGTGAATGGACAGAGGCTGCCGTAGGAGGCCTTAGTTCTATCTGGGGGCAGAGCGGACAGTAGACTGCATTGTCCCGTCACTAAAGCAAGGCACTGAAGAACACATTGTTGAGCGACACAACTGGTGGTGACATCACTCAGTTCCGTGGCATTGTGCCTCCCTAGAACCGCTATCCAATGTTATACTGTACATGGCTTTTGAGAAAGGTATCGTGTTGACTGCCCAACACAGATTGTTGAGACTCAAGGGTGTGGTCTGCTTTCATGAGTTTATGTTATGTCAGATCCCTAAAATGTATAGTCAAATAAGTTATCGTTGAAGTGTTTTGTTCAGTTCTGTTCTGTCCAGTTGTGAAAATGAAAACATTTCCTATATAGCCAGTTCTTGAGATGCTTGCTTATTGTGCAAGCTACTAGGTAAAGCCAGGTTCACACTGTAAGATTTTGGCTTCTTGTTAATAAATCTAAAACTGACCACTGACCACTTCTACTATCTCTCCATGAGACAACTGGGTCCAAAGTCTTGGCTATGATTGCACAGTCTGACATAAAAGAAACATTATAGTGCGCTGTGCCTTTTACCTAAGATCTGATTTGGATCACATTGTATATTTTGACAAGCAGTGTGTGCCCAGCTTAAGGTATAGTGAAACAAACCCTCTGAAATATTTTAAAGATAGACACATTAAACAATGTTTTAACCATTTCAAAGGTCTATTTATTGACAATTCTGATTTAATTAATTGTTATACTGGTTGATTTTACATTTAATGTAAGATTAAGAAGTCAAAGAATGAACAATGCACATTTTAATTGTAAGGCTATGGTTGAAGTTAAAACTTTTACTATGACTTGGTTAGTCCACTCAAATGATACAATTCCACTTGCAAAACAGAATCTCAGATCTGGCTTCTGGATCATTATTAAACTTAGACCCTCTTTTGCATGTGAACAACAATAACAGTCATTCTAATTGTGGCAGTGCACACCCTCACACATGCATGCATGTTCTCTTCATGAAAACCAGATTGGTGTCTGATCTCTGAACATGTTCTCAGACAAATCTTTAATTTAAAATCATCTGTATTCTCTTTCAGTGACAAACACGTCATGCTCAGTTCCAAGCCAATTTTAGATACACTTACACTTCATTTTGCATCTAGAATGCATTTGTGTGCGATTCTAGAGCAAGCTGGCAAACACTTGCATCTTACAAGACATCCAACCTGCTTAAACGCTCTGCTACAAAGTTAATCTTTGTGGACACACATACACATATACTGTACATATACTGTTTGCCGTTACTTTTGTGTCTTTAAGTCACAGATGAAAATCCCAGTAGAGATTCCATTGCGTCTCTTTGCCTCTTTTAAGGGAAGTCTTAACTACAGTGACAGACTTCTCCCCTTGACTTAAAGTGGCCTTGCTCAAAGAACTAGTAGTCTCTCCGTGAGTGATTGTAGTTGTACCCACCACAAACGCAGTCTCTCCCTTCCTCAGTTTGGTCTTGCTCCTCGAAAGAACCGTCTTCCCCCATGAGATGGCCTTCTTGCTTTTCATGAGTTTGATTTTCCCTCTTGTAAAGCAGGTCTTTCTCAGTAAAAGAAAAGCCTTGGCTTTTGAGTCTTCCTCTTGCTGTATATCGGTTGTCTCGTCCTTCTCAGTGCTCTTTCTTGCTTTTGAAGTCTTGGTCATTGTTTCAGCGTTTGTGGATCCTCTTTCCATCTACTTGGTCCGGCGCTTGGGCATGAGGGCCTTGCGGAAGGAGGTTGTAGTTTTGCCTCGGCTGAAGTTGGCTCTGCCCAGGGAGATGGTGGTCTTGCCTCTGGTTATGGTAGAGTCGCCCATAGAGGTAGTGGTGACCCCACGGGTGATTGAGGACTTGCCCATGGTGATGGAAGTCTTGCCCCGGGCTATTGAAGAGTCGCCCACAGACAGGGCAGTCTTCCCTTCCGTAATACTGGTGTTCCCCATGAAGGCATGTAGGTCGTCAGGTCTTCAGACTCTCAGTTCTCTCTCTGTTTTCTCTGCCCTTTGAGTGGGCTAGAGTCCTAGCATACCAGCGCCTTGCAGGTTTGACTGTTCTGGGAGAAAACTGTACACGGTATCGGGACAGCCCTAAATAGATCACACCACCAATTCAGCAAGTGGGTGGGTGGGGAAAGTGAGCGTGAGTGTGTTAGGATACGAGGGAGATTCACTGACTATACTGTTGCTTTTAAAAAAAAACAGCAACATGCGCAGAGGATGGAATGGAACCCAGGCAAGGACAAAGGTCTCCACGCCGACAAGTAGAATAGAGCTGTTGGCAGGGGCACAAGGACTCCAATTGTGATGGCAGGAGTGGTAACGTGAATATGGCATCAAAAGGGCATTGTCTAGCACACAAGACAATTGGGATTGACCTCAGCAGTCCGCTGTGGCACGGCTCCCGAAAACGCCTGTCTTTACATCAGCCAGAATGGCAGCATTGATCAGGGCCTGCACCGATGCTAGCGTTTGTGTCTGTCTGTAAGATGCAAACCATACTGTTAGCGAAGTGTGGTATTTCACTGCGTGGTTTTGTTTTTCTGATGAATTTGGACTTTCCAAATCAAATATGTTATGTAGCATATCTAGATAACTAAACTTACTATATTCTGCCTCTCTCTTTCTCTCAGGTTCTCTGTGAAGACGTTGTTGGAAAAGTACACTGCAGAGCCTATTGATGACTCATCGGAGGAGTTCATCAACTTTGCAGCAATTTTGGAGCACATCCTCAGTCATCGTTTCAAAGGTATATGTTTAATATTTTAAAACTTTTTGACCCTTAGCAGGGATCTTGATTGACAGGCGGTATGACTAATCTTAACGCAGAATCCACCGTTTTGTCCGACTAACATATCAGACAGGAGATTATAGATTAACTACGGTGGACTTAAACTTGAAAAGGGGTGTGCATTGACATCTTTCCGCAGTAGAAATAAAATACCTTCTGATGTTCATTCATGTTTATTGTGTGCTTTAACTAGTAAATATGAAAAGGTGATCAGTTCACGTGTGCTGCTTGAACTGAGGCGCTACAGCGATCTGTCACGACACATTAAAGAGCCACAAAACGGTACTTATTGTTTGAATTTCTTAAAAAAAGCAAAATTTGTTTCCTACCAAAAGTAACCTGCTCTGTCTTGTCTGTCAGCGTGTTGTCAGTTTCCTCTTTGCTCCGCGATGTACTTTTCACTGTGTGAGAACATGATGTGTGGCGTGAAAGCTCCATGGCGAGGAGTTAATTCCCAATGTGTGTTGGTACTCGCTAATAATATGTGGTGATTTTTATTTTATCAGGTCCAGGTGGTTGGTTCGGTTCAGATGGCCAAAGGAGTTTCTGGGACTATATCCGTCTGGCCTGCAGTAAAGTCCACAACAACTGCATCAGTAGCATTGAGAGCATTGAGAACATTAGCACGTCACGAGCAAAGGCAAGACACTTTCATCTTCAAGCACTCTATCTTTACACTCCTGAGATGATTAGCATAGCATGTGTTTTGTTATGGATGCTGGTCCCTACCATGGGATGCTGGTGTGCTGATTTATTCCATCCTGCTTCACTAGCAAAGCTTTATCTGCAACCGTTTACTCTCTCGTTGTCCTACAGGGACGAGCCTGGATTCGTGTAGCTTTGATGGAGAAGCGTTTGTCTGAATATGTAGCCACTGCGTTAAGAGACACTCGGACAACCAGGTTATAACTCTGCTCTCTTTCCAATGAGTTTGACAGCTGTCTTTATAATTTCAAAGTCATTAAATAGATTTGTAAATCTATATTTGCGCTGCAGGAGATTTTATGATGATGGTGCCATAATGCTAAGGGAGGAGGCTACTGTTCTGACAGGGATGCTAATTGGACTCAGTGCTATTGACTTCAGGTAAAAACACTGCATTCATGCTCACAACTCACAAATGACACTAACTTAAGCGTGAATGTGTTTTTTTCAGGAATGTGTCATTTTTTTGACACTAGTGGCACTAATACGAATAGTGAGATATGATACTGACTGTTTGTCTTTTTTTTTGCCGCCATTAGTTTCTGTCTAAAAGGAGAAGTTTTGGATGGAAAGACACCTGCAGTGATCGACTACACACCTTACCTGAAGTTCACCCAGAGGTAGGTTTTCATTTGCTGACCAAACACAAATCCTAAAACTTATAGTAGCCTTTTAAATATAATTTCTGCCTCTGCAGCTATGACTACCTGAGTGATGAAGAAGACCGCCGCAGTGTGGACAGCAGTGCCAGTGATGAGAGTGTAGCTGAGCATCCTTACATTCCTTTGGTCACAGACGAAGAGACCTGGAGCAACAAATGCCGAAAGATGGAGCAAAGATTCAAGATTGTCTATGCCCAAAAGGTATTGGGAGCTTTTGACTTCCAGTCACTGGGTGATTTGGTTGACCATGTTCACTACTGACAAATCCATCTTAACTTGGTAGCTGGTTTCTTGCTGGTCCAAGATGCTCTAGCAACTAATGACCAATTTGGATCAGACAGAAACCAGCTACTATGTTCTAAAACACAGCTGATTAAAGCAGAAATAGTGCATTCAAATACTAATCTACAAATCCCTGTAATTTTAGGGTTATTTAGAGGAATTGGTCCGCTTGAGGGAATCCCAGCTGAAAAATGTAGAAACTGAGAACAAGAGGCTAGTTGCTAAACTAGAGGAACTACAGGTCCAGAGTCAACAGGAGAAGAAAGAACTGGAGGCCATTATACTGGAGCTACAAGCACAACTGTATGCATTGCACACACACTATCACACCCTCCGCGTTTGTGTCAACTAGAATCCTAGTGAAAAAGAAATAGTGCATTCATATACTAATCCATAAATCCCTGTAATTTTAGGGTTATTTAGAGGAATTGGTCCGCTTGAGGGAATCCCAGCTGAAAAATGTAGAAACCGAGAACAAGCATCTTGATGCTAAACTAGAGGAACTACAGGTCCAGAGTCAACAGGAGAAGAAAGAACTGGAGGCCATTATACTGGAGCTACAAGCACAACTGTATGCATTGCACACACACTATCACACCCTCCGCGTTTGTGTCAACTAGAATCCTAGTGAAAAATTAATATACTAAAATGTATTTGAAATACATTAATGTCATGCTAAGTATACTACTAATACATTTACATATTTATGTGCTTAAAATACCCTGAAATTGTACTTTTGGTATACAAAACTAGTATGCTTAAAGTCTGCTAAATTGGAACAACTAAAGATGTACTGAAGTATTTGATTGTGCTAAAGTGGAACTATTGCAAGTATATTTCAGGTACACTTTATCTTACATTTAAAGACCGATATTACTCAAAGATCATACAATCCTCATTAATAGTGACATTAAAACACATTTTAGGCTTAATATGAAGAAATGTGCGTTTTGCACAAGTAGTACTCCAAATAAAGTTTATTTATAATTTTTATATCAGGAAGTCTCGAGCGATATGTGAGTAAATGTGTTAATAATTTTGAACTATACTTAGGATGAAATAAATGTATTTTAAATATATTACTTTTTTTTTTTTACTAAGGAAGCCTCTAATGGTTTTATTTTGGTACGTTGTGCAGCACTGGCATCATTCCTTGTGAGTCCTCTCATTTGGTAAAAGGACTGTCTATTCCACTCATTAACCAATGGACAACTGCACAAGCCGCCAACAACCAAGGAAATGTAAAGCTGTTCCGTCGGTAAGCACTGACTCTAAATTTGAAGACCCACAGGAAAGCACCACTCAGTCTAGTCAATCTAGTCATGAAATGATGTGTTTGGATTTAGGAGAAGTTTTCACAGTTTGGACCTCTCAGTTGATGTGAGTTTGAACTCTGACTCTCAGAAGGAAGACGGCAATCAGAATGGAGACACAGCCTGGTCAGCAGGTAAAAACACACAGATTAACACACAATACAATCATGTCTGAATACTGATTACTAATTAATGCTTCTCTTCTCTTCTCTTCTCTTCTCTTCTCTTCTCTTCTCTTCTCTTCTCTTCTCTTCTCTTCAGCTAAAGACTCTTCTCTTCTCTTCTCTTCTCTTCTCTTCTCTTCTCTTCTCTTCTCTTCTCTTCTCTTCTCTTCTCTTCGCTTCTCTTCAGCTAAAGACAACACTCCCTCTATGCTCGGTCTATGTGGTTCTTTGGCTTCTCTACCCAGCTGTAAGTCACTGGCAAGTCTCAAGTCCAGTGAGTATTTGGTCAACATCAGCACAGAGCCAAGTCCTGCCCTGTCTCCCAGCTAGGGGGCGCCAAATTCCGACCAACGAGACACTGTCGGTCTCAGCTGTACTTTCCTCCAAGAAACATCACAACTGTCCTACAACATCCTTCAAAGATCCCAATGAGCTGAAACAATGTATTAAATACACAAGGCGTTTTATCTGAATTTGGTTTTTGTGAAGAGATCTTAAAAATCCATGAATGGCAAACCCTCCAGCACTCTTATTTTCCTATCTTTACTTGCCAATTTGTTATTCACTCTCGTCTTCCACTCTTCAGTACAGTCTTCATCAGCATGTTTGAGTGTCATTCCCTGAGCCTGATATTAGAGCCCAAAGGCACAGCAGTTTATCTCTGTTAGCTCTGAACCCATTAGTCCTTGAATTCCCAGCACCAAAGGCACAAGTAGATCAAAGTGATACACAAAACTCAAGACTTGGCAGTTATTCAGTATACATTATTCATCTAAAATGAGCATGAACATACAGAGTGGCACATCTGGTCATGTTACCCACAGCCAAATCTCTGATTTAGATGTATTACCTTATTCATATGCTTATTAGCAAAAGATACAAGGGAATGAAAGTGAGAGGCCAGAGAAGGAAGTGGACAAAAGCTGTTGCCTGTATCTGCATGTGAAATGCGCTTTATTCAGGCTGTAATTGCCTCTGCTGACTTGATGTACTTGCTCTTTTGACAGTTATATGATGTGACTGGAAGTAACTGCAAGTGTTGTCATTAAATTCAAATCTTTTGTCATGTTTCTCTTATTAGTGTTGCTTCATTTCTTGTGTTTCTTCAGTTACATAATTGTATATTTTGTTATGCGGTGGCAGTGCTCTGCAGTTTTGAATTGTAATAAATGATTCTTTTGTTATGTCAACTCAGACTTGTTTGTATGAATATTTCAAAGCATATAAATCTCACATTCTTTTCCCAGATGCGTCAGGGCAAGCAGCAGTCATAACAATAACAGCACTTCCTGGGAGAACTCGACATCTAGTGGATATTGCCTGTAATGGCTTTGCTTTGCAGGAAATTATCAAACAGAGAAATCACATGATAGATCTACTTAGAATCGGCTTATGCTACATACAGAGTTTGCCAGTTTTCTACAGAAGGAAGGGTAATGAATTATCGGATGTGAAGAAACAAATGAGGCAATATAAGCATATGATAATACAAATACCATGTTGATACAAGCAGTGTAAGACATTTTCTGTTTTACTCACAATAAACATCAGCAATCAGTTTCTGATGGATAATATTAACTCCTGCACTACATTTTCTTACTGAATATCCCATTTCACTCAGAATATGATGGAAATAAAACAAGCTGCAAAAGGCAACTCATATTGACTTCAAAGAAATCTGGCACTTTGTGGTCAACACCCACCCTTCTTGTGCATATGTATCAAGTATATACTTACATGGGTACATATCTGTATACATTGAAGGAATGCACTACAGTACTGTGTATCACCTAACGGCTATTTCGTAATTTTGGTGGCACAGAAGTAGGCTTGGTCAGAAATAGCATCCACCTGCTTGTCTGAATACATGCATAAGGGCCATACATGTTTCAAAGTTTTCCTCAAGCAGTATCAAAGATAAGAGGGAACACATATAAAACTTAAACTATTAAAAAAAACATACTGATAGGGGGAGGGAAGTTTAGGAGTGTACAAATGTATTTGAGAGTCAGCATATGGGTAAATCCTATATCTATCCATCAGCCACTGAGGGGAAAAAAACTATATTGGTGGACGACTTATTTCCTATCATATTTACATTCACTTTAACAACGTTTGGCACCTTAAATATCCCATCAAAAAGCATATTGGTTAAAACACATGTTTTTAAATTAACTAAAGTTAAATTGTAATATTTTACTCCAGTTTTGCCTCAACAACCCCATGTTCTTTCAGTTAAGGAGACCTGTTAACCTATCACGCATTGTGCAGCTGATGGTAGAACTCTGTGGAAAGTATGAATTTTAATTAAGTGGGCGGGGAGAGTCGCCTTTGAGACCCACCCCTAATAGATCGATGCTGCCATCGACCAATGGGGTATGAAGGCAGAATGACGTCAAAAAGATTTGCATACGCAGGGTAAGAGTTGTGGAAGTGTACATAAGACTGTAAGCGTAAATTAAATTTGCATGCGCAAGAGAAGCTTTGTAAAGGTGTAAATCGCGTTTCAAGCGCAATAAAAAAATATTTGCAGCATTTTACTGTTATTCGTAAGTGTAATGCATGTATTGTGAAACTGCAGCTTCATGCTAACGCAAAATAAATATGATCTGCATGCTTCTGACTTCCATTTTTCCGCGCTTACACTTTTGGCACGTTTTTTTCGCCAAAAAAAATTTTTTTTTTTTGTATGTGTATGTACTTTTAACATACACATACAGTAAAAAAATTAATAAAAAAAATAACAACTTAATTAAAACATGATATTTTATAAGTTGTGTACCATTAGGCGTGAGTAGTATTTTCTCGCAGCCAATCAGAGTGGAAACATGTGTTTAGACGCTGTGCAGTGCTCTGAATCCGACACGAGTGTGTAGGTTGTCTGTTGTCAGATTGTGCACTGAAGAATTTGTAGCAGCCCATACAATGTAGTTCTGCTCCTCAACTATACGTTTACTAGGCCAAGTGGAATAAACCGTTTAGGACGGTGCATAAAAGTTTATATGCTTTGTCACACAGGAAAAAAACCCGTATTTTGTTAAAGTAACGTTAATTAGTTATGGAAAACTTCACTATCATCACAAAAGAAAGTAGCTGACTAGCTAGCGAGTGTGCTAAATCAAAATATTTGCATACAAACTTTTATTTTTGACGGCAAAGTTGGACGAAAACCTTTGCTGGAGTATTAGCTCTAGGTAAACGCTGGAGTTTGCGAGGTTGGTGAACTTTTTAAAGACTTTTGAAAGCACAAAGCGACTGTGGGAATGTCGTGTCGGACTGGAGTGGCCCGGGTGGGTAATCAAGGACTGCAGCCCCTCCGAGCCACGGTCCCGTTTCAGCTCCAGAACCGAACAGCAGCGCGCTGCAAAGACACCAAAGCAGGTAAAAAACACGAGAAACACGCCAAAGCACGTTATAATGCCATGGAGTTAATTTACTGATATGCCCAACTCTTCTATCCATTCGAACTCTGCTTAGAATTCTAACTCTCTCCTTTGTTAGGTATAATGATGCTAATATTAATTATGTGAATGGATAATCTGCATTAGTCCTTTAGTTCAGCTGCTCTTTTCATGGCTTCGGTGCAGCAGAAATGTTCTCAGTTCACTGAACGACCCCCACCTTATTCCCTAACGTTACATGTTTTGTGGCCATGATGGTCACAAAGCATGGCATGGGATTGAATAAACATAGCAGGTCTGCCGTATCAAGTCACTTTTTAAAGATGTTATTGTTTGCCTGCAATATTTTATCAACTCTCATCACTGTTTTGGCATGTTCAGCACATAAACCGTGTGTGTCCAGTGCTCAAGAGGTCTGTTTTGCTTCATCATAAATATCTACAGGCAGCATCAGGAAAAACACATTACATCTGTCACATTCCAGCGACCTGCTGTTATACACCAAGATGTCAAATTTGGAAACAGTTCTTACATTGTTTTGTGTTGCTCAAGCATTTTACTACACGGAACTATTTTAATTGCAGGTTTAGTATCGTATATCAAGGGGGCTTCAACCTTTTTCAGGCCCCTTTGGTGGGTAGAGAAACGAAGCAGGGATCCACTGTTAAATTGTGTGTAAAACTGAGTGTTGCATATTAAGCTTGGTCGATAATAACACGTGTGTTGTAAAATATTAGTGCATTTGCATACTTTATGATGGTTATGTTTCAGATCCTTTAGTTTGATCATTATTGATTGACAGAGTTGTATACTTATGCATTGCATTTGAATAATTTAATACATTTTAATATGATACCAACCAGGAGTAGTTAGACGGACATTGTAAACTCTTGTTTAATAATGATTGGCATAACAGCCACACAGAAATAAAAATTGCTTTACAAACAATTTTCACTCCATAAATTTAATAAACAATTACAAAGAAACCGCAAGTAACACACTGAATAATCATGTAATTGTGAAGTAGAAAAACTGAAGTAGTATTTTCTTTTAACAAATACTTAAATATGTTTTATTTACAACTTTTTTCTAGTGCATATTGAACAATAGGTCTGTGTTTTTAGTAAACTTTGGTCTTAGTGTGACATTTTTCATAGGTGTCAGGCTGTCTCAGATATTTTACATCAGCACATTGTCAGATTTCCTCAACTAGGTGAGAATACTTTGGAAAAGACATGTCTTTAGTTTTAGGACAATGTGCGAATCACAAAGGGTCTTTGATTCTGAGTGCAACAAGATCTTCACAATGCACAAGGCTGTTGGAGAAGAGTAGCTCTTCCACACGGCAGTCTACAAACCGAGATAGAATGACCAAAATAACTTTTTTTTTATTGTGATTTACCAAGGCAGTAAACAGCAAATCCCTCTGGTCATGTGTGCAACCCACACAAAACAAGGCAGAAATCTCCACAGAACTGAAACATCAGTCATTCAAGAAGTTTTACACATCCCTCCTCACATCTTGCATGTTAATTAAACGTCTAGACTCACTGGCAGTACTTTCAGCTACCAATATGAGTATAGTATTCTCTCAGCTTTAAATCAGTGCTGAAAAAGTTTTTCACATTTTTCCTGGTCTGATCATGAGTAATCTGTTTATTGAAAGAAAATACATGAGCTTAGGCTTCTTTAGCCATCACTGAATTTGGCACAATATCATGGCATGTGTTTATATTCTGTGGGAACACAAAGGAGCACAAGCGGTGGCCAGAGGTTTAGTTCATAGCGTTAACATGTTTGGCTGTGTGTAACTTTAGTCCATATGCCAGTATGTGTATTTTTATATCCTGCCCACTATGCTTGTAGAAGGAGGGTATGAGTTTGAACTATGCAGCTCATTGGCACTTTTCATCAGGACTTTGAAACGCATACATGAGCTGTTGGAGAAAAACACACAGATGATCTCATCAAACCTGTCAAGAACATGTCCAGGTCACGTTTCAACCTAAATTCCATTTGCATTAAGAAAACAAAACTTGTTTCTTTGGGCAAATAGAGACTTTTTGCATTCATGCAAATTTAAGTACATTTCACCTCATTCTCATTACCATAATGCAAAAAAATTGCAATGAAATGTAAGTATTTGTACATTACAGTTAGAATTTAATTTAAATTAAAATAAAAAATTATATATATATATATATACACACACACACACACATTGGGGTTAAATGTGACCTGGATTTGTTGTTCGTGAGATTCCTTTACACATACACTCCTGCACCTTATCAGACAAACCATATGTACACCTCAACCCTTACAGTGTCACAATCTCATACACATAGTCACCCAACCTGCTTTATACCACACCCTCAAACTCAGTGACAAAATAGTCTCTCCGTACTACACAAGTGTGCCTTATTTAACATCCACCAGTAAACTTCCACCATCAAAAGTCTCCCAAACCCACTGAAAAGACCCCAGGGGCTGGGAGGAGGTGAGTGGATCCAGGAAGGACCTGACAAGGTCGGAGATCAGGTGTACCATTATTAGTTCCTATGACATGATCAGTGCACAGAAGAAAGAAAACCATCCTGTGTACGTGTGAAAATGATCCTCTGGAGTATTTTGGGCAAGAGCCTGATAACTAGCTTGTCTGCAGTGCGTTGATGAAGCACCAGGATGTTCAGCATCCGTTATGACAACAGCGTCTATTTATAACAAGTCTTTCGTGCATGGAATGTGTTTCAGGGTGATTTACAAGCGTCTGAAAGTGCCAGCTCACGGGATAAATTGAAAAGATTATTATACATAAACATCATCAGAAACAAATTTTAATGTCAGAGCTGTGGCACAGTGATTAGTGCACATGCTCATGGGACGCCGGCCTCGTTCTCCTTCTTTTTGGCTGACTTCAGTAATTTAGGCTTTGGTAATTCAGCTTATCTATTCCAGTTTAATCAACTGCATTAACAATGAGAAGTCAATGGTGTTTACTTCCATCACATTCATCACACTGTTTTCGGGCTATTTTAAGCTGTTGTTACTTTCATGCAAATTAAGCACATTTCCCACCTGATTCTCAGTACTGTAATACAGAAAAAGTTATGTAGTGCAAAAAAGGATATATTATTATATTACTTAAATTAGAAGTATTTATGCATTAAAAAAAAGATAAAATTATATTGTTGTTGTGATTTATTCATTTTAAATTGGCTGTGATTAAAGTGGACTACTACTTTATTATTTTCTGAATACTATGCTATATTCAATATATACACTGCTTCGTGTTCTATAAAAATAGTAAGTGAAAGTCGGCTTTACTGCATACATTTCAAACAGTAGTATGTTAATGCATGTGAGGGGCATCCAGTATTCATATAGGAAATAAAACGGCCTTTTTTAGCCTTTTGTAATTCAGTTCCTTGTTAAAATGTTGTACCTTTTTATCAAATGAATCAAAAAGGAGAAGTTTCACTTCTAGCTCATTGCATATGTTCTAAATAGGATAGAGTAGTCCATGCTATGTGTCTTTTTATTGTTGAATTTCATTTATTATTTTAAAAACATCTCACCGTTTCATTCTCTCACTCTGTTTTCCCTATCCTCTCTTTGTAGGCGAGTACAAGATGAAGGGTCGCCCGCCGAAGCCAACCTTGCGACGGACATTATCTCTGGACACTCTGGTGGGACAGTACCTTCAGGGCAACTGGCCTAGAGAACCAGAGTGTCAACCGGTTACCTGTGTCAATGACAAGGCCACACAGGTGTGATCCTTCCCACACAAATGTTCACTTTTGGGTGAACTATTCCTTTAACACAGTCTGTGATATTAATAGCAAACAAAGGAGGTCCTGTCTGACCATGTGGAGTGGAGACTTTACTACTCGGTGGGGAATACAACAAACCATTGGTTTGATCTGCCTTATATGATGCAAATATAGAATTATGCACAGCTGTTTTAACACTTGTGTTGTTTGCAAAGTATATTTCTTAAATGGCCAGGGGACATAGTGTTTGTTTTAGAAAGCTGAAGTCAAGCGGTTGCTAATGAAAGATCTTGGCTTTGCGGAGAGAAAGAGTTTGGCTGGTAATGGAAGGAGTTTAGGAAAACTCAGCCTGGAACGGCAGCCATATTGTTTTTTCCAAATGGGTTCCATATGGGTTCCTGGAGCACTGCTCCAACATGCCTGCTGGGGTTTGCTATATTCAGTCAAACACAAAAGCTGAAAGTCTCTCTGCTGGGGCTGTTTGTTTTGATTTAGCATCTCAGTTTGGTAAAGGTTTTGCACAGTTCACATAATTAGATTCAGTAAGAAACGTTCATTTAACTGTTTGTGCAATGCTGCTTATTTATGAGAGTTTATGTGCTATTATTATTTCTAAGCAATCAGACGTGAGAATATCTCAGTACGGATAATTAAAAAGGGCAAAAATCCCATAGACTTTTAGAAAAGGGTCTCTGAGCCATTCCAATCCTAGCCATCCATCTTAATTTAATTCAGATTCACAAGCTCTTGATTCTGTTTTGTTTTTCTTTGGTTACAGTTTGATTAGGTTCTGATTCATTTGGATGTAGTGTTCAAAGGTTTAGGGTTCGCAAGATTTTCTGCAAGAAAGGAATACCTTTATTTAACATTGGTGTATTAAATTGCTCAAAAGTGGCAGTAAAAGACATTGATTTTGATTTCAATGAAATTGTTTTTTTTTTATTTCACTGTTTCAACAAAAATATTAAGCAGCACAACTGTTTGCAACAGAATGATTTCTAAAGGATCAATGTGATGTTGAAGATTGGAGTAATGATGTTGAAACTTCAGCTTTGCCATCACAGGAATAAACTGCATTTTAAAATATATTCAAATAGAATAAGAGATATTTTAAATTGTAAGAATATTTTACAATATTACTGTTCTATTGTATTTTTGATCAAACACTGTAAATGCAGCCTTAATGAGCATAAAAGACTTGGAACATTAGTGTATTTCATTTGATTACACGTGAAAGAAATTCTCTCTGTTGATGCTGTGAATTGCACCATTGAAAGTCATGTAGATTTTTTTTTAGTTGAATTTGTTTTTGAAACTGCTTAGCAATGCCCTGGGAAACCACCCTACAACTCTCATTTTCTTGAAAATTGTAGTTTTACTTATTAGACTAGACATGAAGTTGTAAACACTGCACTGAACCACCTCGTTGCTTTGCTGATTTGAGAGAGCAGTGGTTTGAGTGTCTGTTCAGATGGTTGTTGCTTCCTTATAGATGCTACATCCAGTTTGGCTGTCTCTCAGCAGGTGATCTGCTATGCTTTCACTGATAACCAGTCAGTCAAAAAAGGTTTTGTTTAACATGACCTTCATAGTGACTGTGCCACACACACATACATACAATGCACAAGCAAAACCCCCACTCACACCCCTACTTTAATAAATTCACGTTACATCATGCATTTCTTTCTTGATGAACAAATGCCACCCACCTTTTAGTGGACATTCAACAGTTAACAATTGTACAGTCTCAAGACAGTCTGCCCAGCCCCCATCATCTGACCACCCGTCCGGTCCACTTGAGTGCAGAAGGGGACTTCTGAAACTTTAGCCAGCATCTAGCGTGCTGCGCATACAGACCCTCAAACTGAATGTCCGTTTATAGGCCTAATCCCACGGCAGCCTGATGTGGGAGGGCGGGCAGGCGGGTGTCCAGGCAGAAAGGAATAAGGGCCGAATTTATATTTAAATTAACCCGCAAGCCTGCCCCCACTGGGCCATGTGAAACCCCCAGCCCCTAAGCAGACATGGTTAGTCCTGATGTCGCACCCCAGGGGCCGGGGGTGATGACATGTTTTAATATGGCTCACTTCAACTGCATTTTGTTGCATTAGCATCCCAACCGCATAAGACATTTGTGACCTCTGGCAGGGACAGGAAGAGAGGGACGGAGACACAGGAGGAGGACACTTTTTGGGTTACGATAAGCTCTGAGATGGAGCTCAGTGATTGGGTCACTTGGAAAATAATCGTTTGGTGTTCAGCGATATAGTGTGCACTAGCTGGGCTCCCACTTCTTCTCAGAGGCCTGGGACCATAGGACGGGGGTATCATGACGGTACGCTGGTGTCTGTCTGTGTGAGTGCACTTGAGGACAAACACGTTGGTGTTTTTCCCTCTACGTCTTTGAAATGTGGTGCAGCGGAGTCGGTGGTTTCTATCATGCACGTCTCCGCACAGCTGTGTGTGTTTGGGCGTGTCTGTGTGTTGCAGGTGTGTCACGTTTTCTGTCCCGTATTCAAATACGTTTAGTGAGGCGCGGAAGCAGCTTTCAGTTCCATTTGTGACATACAGAAAAACATGGCAACACTTGGCGAGCGGGGCGCACCGCTCTGAGGAACGGATGCTTTATCTCGAACTGGTGCATGAAAGAGCAGCATTTGAGGGAGAGGGTGTGTTATTAGCCATCTTGTGTTCGGTGGAAAGGGCTGGATTAGTTTATGTAAAGTCTGAGGGTGTTTGAGATAGTTGGTATTCAGTGAGGGGAGGTTCAGTTTTGATTATGCTGAATGAAATGATGCTTTGATGTCTCGCTGAGAAACCATTGCGGGTGTGAGCTTTTGTAAATTAGTAACTTTAAAATAACGTCAAATGTAAGCTTGTTTTCTTTCTTTTCTTAGACTCCCAGTTCCTGGATAGAGGAGACACGGGGGCGGAGAGGGGGTGGTGGTCATAAGCGCTCGGCATCATGGGGTAGCGCTGAACACCTCAGAGAGGTAAGTAATCGATGTTGGCCAGAAAATGTTGTTTGAACTTGAACTAGTTAAAATTAAATTTCCAATGAAATAATTGTTTTAATATACACACTACACTTCAGAAAAGTTTGGGTTTGGTAAGATTTTTGTAATATCTGTTGAAAGAAATCTCTTATGCTCACCAAGGCTGCATATTTTGCTCTTTATTTAAAATAACTGTTTTCTATTGTAATATATTTTAAAATGTAATTTATTCCTGTGATGACAAAGCTGAATTTTCAGCATCATTACTCCAATTTTCAGCGTCACATGATCATTCAGAAATCAGTCTATTATCTAGAAACATTTCTTATCAATGTTGAAAACAGCTGTGCTGATTAATATTTTTGTGGAAACAATGGTTTTCAGGATTATTTGATGAAAAGAAAATTCAGAAGAACAGCATTTATTTGAAATGGAGATCTTTTGTAACTTTACAAATGTCTTTACTGTCACTGTTGATCATTTTAAAGGCAGGGTAGGTGATTTGGTTCAAAAACTTTTTTTGTTAGGCTGGTTGGAAGTCTCTACACATCCCAATAGCAATCACTAAGGTAAGGCGCCTAAATGTATTTATATGTATTTATGTCCTCTGTCGAAGGCGTAGGGCCATAAAATGTTCGACCAATCAGATTATTTGGTTCAAACTTTACGATAGGCTGTCTTACCTGCCTGTCAACATATGTATTTGTGTACCTCTGCGCACCCAGTTTAAAAAGACATGATACGTCATCAGTGCAATTTATTACACTATTGCAGACCAAGCGAGAATGAAAGGCACTATTATTGTAATATTATGCGCTTTGTAATGTATGTTTTCTAACCAGTGAATGAGACGTGAGGTAATCTGACAGCGTTTCATTGGGTGGTTAGTCTCTGGTCTGCCTGTGAGTGTTCATGTGTTTTGGAGGAGGCTTGGCTTTGGAGAGTGATTTGCAGGGAGGGTGGGATCTTATGCTTTCAAAGCTAGCTTGGTATTGCTAGCCTCTCTGAAATTGCCTACCCTACCTTTAATGTGTCTTTTCTGGAAAAAAAAAAGTTTTAATTTCTTACAGAAAAAAACTCTTGAACGGTAGTGTACCATTATGTGATAAAAATTATTTAAATTAAATATTGGTCATATCACCCACCATTGCTGCCATAAATAATATAAACTTCCTGACAGCAATCAAATAATAAACCATTATTATTTAGACCCATTATTCAAATTAGTCCAGGCCACCCTGTCCCACCCATTTTCAGGAACCGATTTTCAATTCTAGACTCATTTTACTTCAGTGGTATCTCAGCTGCTTTTTACAAGCATATCCACAGAGAATACTCTACTTTTGAACAGAAAGTATAACCTTTATTGTAGGTCAGCATGAAGGGCATTGCAGTTAGGTTTCACCTCTTCTCTGCACCTTATAAGTTTACATCTGATACTATAACTCATATTTCTCTCGTTCAGGTTGCTAAGCTTCGTCAGTCCTTACAGAAACACTCCAGACATGCACCTCCTGCCATGGACTGTGACCACACACACCAACACGTTCACAACAGCCAAACACGCACGCCTGGAAGTACACAGGTAAACAAGAATGTATACACAAACCACAATTCTAAACAATGTATCAATGTATTTTTGACCAGCTTGTTAGTTTACAGTAGTGACACACTCAGGGACATCAACAGAAAGGTTGTGCTTGTTTATGATCAGTCATTATGAGTTAAGCCTCTCAGGTTGGCCCACATCTCACTAGCAACAGAGATTTAAAAACAGAGCAGCTTTACTTAGATGGTGTCAGTGAGCTACAGCCATTGATATGGCGAAAACACACACACACACACACACACACACACACACACACACATAAAGCTGGTTATGTGGCAGTGGCTCTCTTTGTACAGTAGTATATTTAGAGGTGACAATATGCATAAATCTATGTGCATTGTATGCTATGCATGTTTATTATATTACACACATGCAGGACAATGGTATGTGTTCAGGTTACATTCAACTGCCATATATATACACACACACACACACACACTTTTTTTTTTTCCTTTCAGCTTGTACTTGTACACATATAGGTTTAAAACACTTCATTTTCAGTTAAAGTCAGTTCATCATTGATTCATTGATAGTCTTGTGTGTGTGTGTGTGTGTGTGTGTGTGCAGACGATGCCTCTGATTCCATTGAGCCGATTGGCCCCCAGACTGAGACGCAGTGTTGAAGGACTAAATCTGGAGCTGGAGGGAGTCTTTGTGTCTGAAACAGCAAAAGAACAGCACAAAGTCAGTGTGTATTTGTTTGTATGTGTGTTTCTGATCTACTGTTTTAGTTTCAGAACCATCTGAATTTTCTTATTTTTTTTGGTGTGTGTTTAGATTCTTGAGGTACCAGATGGTCACAGAGCCCCTGTCCCAGCTCAGAGGTACAGCAGCGCTTCACAGAGCGACCCTTCTCCTGCCCAGCTGTCTCCCTCACACTCTCCCTGCACCATCACAGACACCGGTCAGTATATGTATAAATATAGAAACAGACTTTATAAAGTCTATATTTCATGTCCCATGTCAAATTGAGACAAGATGGCCAAAGATGGATGTGCTCCGTAACAATTGAAAAAATAGCACAAACTGAACTTGCTCTTAGGGACGTCATTCATATTTTATCAACACATGACAGGAAGTTCTGTGTGAAACTGTTAATTGCTAATATGTATTTGGCTGATGACTATCTTTATCTGTGTGTGTGTGTTGTGTATAGATATGGTTGTGTGTGGGCCGCTCTGTCCGCCTTCCTCCCCTCCTCTATGTATTTCTGAGCCACCATCTTCTTCTCCTCGTCCCAACAAGACGTACGTCTTTCAGAGAGAACCTCCAGAGGGCTGTGAGAGAGTACGTGTGTCTGAGGAGGCCATGTAAGTTTAGCACAAACACAAACCGCTGTATGTGTTAGATAGGAAATAAACATAAAACAGTGACTCTTTAGTTTAGAGACCAATTCTCTCTACTAACTAACTGCTTATTAGCATGCATATTACTAGCTTATTGGCTATTTATTAGTACTTATAAAGCACATATTAATGCCTTGTTCTGCATAACCATATTTTAGATCCCTTGATCCTAACCCATACCTAAATGTAACAACTACCTTACTAACTATTAATAAGCAGCAAATTAGGAGTTGATTGAGGCAAAAGTAATAGTTAATAGTGAGAATTGGTCCCCAAACTAAAGTGTGACCTATAAAACATATTAAATAAGGGATGTCAATATAACACATTAATATAGTGTTATTAATGGTGTTAAGAAAATAATACAAGTCTATTCTGTATTCTTAAAATGACCATACATTTACATTATCTTGATCTTGGGCCTTTTTTTATGCAAATATTCTTAATCTGAATATTAAGTTTTCAATGCATCTAATTAATCAGCAATTAGTGCAGTTAATTAAATTAAATTAATTATTTGATCAATCAATCGCTACTCTCTGTCTTGTAAATGGCCTTCTGCCTTTTTCAAAAAATAAAATAAGTAAATAAATAAAATAATATTTTTCTTTTCATTGTCTGTATTCTCTAGGTTGTATATCAGTGTAGTATAAGCTGTTTTCACTGTGTTTAGCAGTGGTTAGTACAAGCCGTGGGTGAAATGGGAGAGTTGTCAGACTTCCAAAAATGGCCAATCAAGGAAGCCTGTTTAGCATCTGTAACCTTAAAGGTCCCCTGAAATGCTTAGAAACACGCAGCGTTACTCTGTGTTGACGTCATTTTAACTGAAGCAGGAAGACAGGGCGGGACATATCAAGCAGCCCCGCCCCTTTTTAAAATAGCCAATAGCGTTCGTTTATATCACAGCTTGGGCTAGAGCCGTTCAGAGCCGTTGAGCTTCGTAAAGCCACGTTTGACAGGGTATGCCAGCTACAATCTCATCCATATTGCTATAAAATATAGCATTCTGTGTAGAATTCAAATAGCTCCGATACATTTTGTGGTCTGCGCCGACTCGCGCATGTGATCTGTTCCCTGCTATCGTGTCTCTGGACCGGAGCAGAGAGTGTGTGCGGTGCGGTGGTTCGTTTGGAGTTTTAAGAAGAACAGTCTTTATGATTATGACTGCGTACACAAAGCATGGCAAGAATTCATCAGCAAAGAAGAAAAGTATTCAAAAACTGAAAGTGAATGATAGAGACCGTCAAACAATAAGAAGGCCATTTTCATGATAATTAAGCACATTTAGCACCAGATGTCATAAAAAATCATTGTTTACAGTATGCATATATATATATATATATATATATATACACACATGAAGTACTTATATATAATATGCAATCAATCTTCTATTTTCAGCCTTGCCTGTCATAGGAATGCTCCTCTTCAGCCTTCCTGTCCTGACCCTAACAAGGTGAACTTCACACCTCACGGTGGCTCCGCCTTCTGTCCTGTCAGTCTCCTCAAGCCCCTCCTGCCTTCTATGGACCTGTTATTTCGTGGCCTCTCTGTTTCACCCGTCACTGGCTGTTCGGCTCAGAGTGCTGCCTCCTGCCAGACACCGGGACATGCTGTGGGTGGTTATTTGAGCGGCACCCTCCCAGACCCTACCACCACCTCTCTGTGAATGGAGCACATTCATGACGAGAAAAGAAAAACTAAAGCTGGTTGTGCCTTTGTCCCATCTCATCAGCAACTTTGACATCAAAGCGTCTCAAAGAGGAGAAACTGCTCACGCCATCCACTCAGTATCTGATTTGTTTTGATCGGCACAGAGAGGGAAAAAAATCATGATGGAAGAACAAAATGGAGAACTTTTCTTCATCTAAAACTACGGTGGACTCTCTCCGATGTGATTTGTTGGCGAACTTTTGACATCAGGACACTCTACTTGGCACTTGTGATCATTTCGTTTCACATTATAGCATTTACCTATTGCTATATTTTCTATCATTTCTATAAAACAATACTGATGCCTATTCATCATCTGTGTATGAATATATTTTTAGCTCTGTCAGAAGAGTCTTTTGATTTTGTCTATCAGACAGACTATAAAACGTGCATTATAAGCCTGACCCACTCCACTCACAATTTTACAGAGTTGTGGTTCAGAAACCTTACATTTCTAAATTTCTTAATTCAGTATTTACAGACACGGGTCTTTAATGCATGCTGGACTTTTTTTACCAGCACAAAAGAGGCAGTTATAGACCAGAGAGTCTCTCATCAGCCGGTGTTTTTGAAGGCTGGGACTTGTTTTGAATACTCTCAGCATGTGTGTTTAGTAGTTCAAAATATATACATTTAGACATTAAGTACAGCTCTGAACTGTAGGTGTTTAATGAATGCCTCCAAATGTTCAGTGAAGAGCTATTATCCATAATCTTACAAAGCTTGTCAAAAATGTCCCGTCATATTTCACCGCCAATCAAAATATATATTTTTTTTATTGTCATAATTGTAGGACAAGTAACGGACATATTTTGTTACTGTGTTAAAGTTAAAAAATAAATAAATATTTGTATATGTATGTATAAAATAGGTACTAAGATAGACTTGGTTATTTTTCTATTTTATCTTTTGAGTTTGGATTGAAATATGATGGGGATATTTTCTTAATAGATTCTGTGAGATTCACCGATCCAGAGAAACTGTTTTTACAGTTATAATGTAATGAGGAAAAGGCAGAGGCCATTATTACTTGTTTATTCTGAGGTCTTCATGCATTGTGGGCCGCTGACACTTAAATTCGGTGTAAGACAAGAATACCGACGGGACCCCATTAAGGGTTTATTTTGCTACGCACTTGATAAGTGTGCTGTATGTTTTACTGAATTTCACTTCAGACTTGACTACTAATCTTACCCACAGTGGTCATATTGTTCAGTTCATTTGAGCACAGGCTGGTTCTACAGACACATAAGACACAAGCAAGTTTGCTGCATTCAAGTACAATATGTGCATATCATAAAGAACGAGACGTCAAGCAAGTTATTGTTTGCTGTCATTTGAAGCACTGTTATTATCCCATATATTCGCATGGATTGTGTCTCAGTCGTGGCATCGTCCATGCAGTTTTTTAAGTTCTGACTTGTTACCTTGTTCTGTTAGGGTGCCGTTTTATTTACATTGTTTTCAGATTGTTTGTCTTGAGTACAGTTATTGTACACCAATCCTGTTTTGTTTTCTATATTGTACATTTATGTTACTCCGTTTTGGCTGCAATAAATGAGAAGTGCAGAGAAATAAGAGTGTGGTTGTTGTTCTGTATATCAGCTTTATAATTATGCATTCTTGAGCATAAGTCTCACATCTATCTATCTATCTATCTATCTATCTATCTATCTGTCTGTCTATCTGTCTGTCTGTCTGTCTGTCTATATTACACTGTAATATACATTTATACGTGTACATTAAAATGTAACACTTGGAATTGGAATTCTAAATTTCAAATTTACGTGAATGAGGAACTCTATACCCCGCCCTCTTAAAGATCCCAGCCATGTGATTGGCTGCATGTCGTCAGCTTTAGCTTAGTTGGACCAATCCAAGTAATACACATACCGCTACGTAAAAATCCTACCTGCTTATTTTCAAGAAAGGCCCCACAGATTTGTTTACAGGGACTTGAATCTAATACCCAAATAAAATTCAAGCCGCGTACTATCAGTAATGCACAGAAACAGACTGAGGCGAAAACCTGTGCTGGGAGGGAAGTCAACGCGATTCAGCAAATAACGACCTGTTCCTGGCGTAATTCTGTATTTTAATTCTCTCTTCGCTCCTGATAAAGTTACAGGCATATCAGCAGAGTACCTGGAGTTTCTCAGGTCCTTCTCCTCTAGTGTCATTTGACGCGTCAAATGAAAACATTTATTAGAGGCAGCAGTAGTTATCATCATATGTCTATGGTTATCATCAGCTAATACTACATGTCAAAAACAGACCTTTAACTCAGCATCTCGAGCAGAGAATTACTCAAACGTTTGAGGCTTCCTCGCAATATCTGGAAACAGACGCCGCGTTACATGCATGCAATCACTCGCACGTCGTTTTCAGGATGCGGCTGTTTGGACACAGCTAGCGCGCGGTTCATTACGTTAACGTTACTGATCTGTAAATTGCATAAAACAAATAAACGCATGGTAATAATAGCGGAAGTGTAAGGAGAGCCTCATCATCAGAGCAGAGAAGAGGGGGGTCTAGAGTCGCGTCATCATTCCCGGGCTACCGATCGCCGGTAGAGTGGATCGGGACGCAGGAGCGCGGGGTACGGGGAGCGGAGCCGTGTCCGTGTCCGTGTCCATACCGAGACTGCTGGACGATAGCATGGCCGCCGGGAAGGCAGCGAGCAAACCGTCTCTCTGGCAGAACGAACGGCTCCGGTTCATCGTGTGTTTCTGCGGAGTGTTCGTGTGTTACTTCTACTATGGGATACTGCAGGAGACAATGTGAGTAGTGAAGTGACATCTGAGTACCAGACAGCATTGCATTTGAAGAGCGTGCATGGCTTTCTAGACCTAGATTCATTTAACGAGATATTGCACTTCTGTATTTTTTTTTCATTAATTTGACTACTACTCAGTTAACCGTTAATTCATTTTAATTACTCCTTAGTTGCTATCATTGCACTAATTTACTCTCTGTACATGTGGTTGCAATTGTAAGTAACGTTGGAGAGAGTGGACACGACTCTTCAGCTATTCATCTTGATAGTTGACACTCTGCATTCTGTTCAGTAAATGAAGACGTGCAGCCTGACAGCTCTAGCATATATTCCTGTAAGCCAGTGGATCTCAAGCTTTTTGACTCCAAGGCCCCTCTTTGTACAGAACAATATTTGCGAAATAAGCCCCTTCTATCTAAGCTGATATGTACCCCTGGTGCTTCTATTGTAATAAAAGATAAATAATTTCACTGTATTGTCAGTGTAATTTGTACAACTTTATTTTAACTAACTTTTAAAAAATCAAGACACATTTGGGCCCCCGAGAAGTTTATGGAGTCAGGAGGTAATCAGTCTGTCTTGTCTTATTTAAATTGGGGCAATCTACCTTTTTTTGTAACTGGATTTAGAAAGTTATGACCAGTTTTGAAGTAAACATATTAGATGACTAATTTTTTTAAACTAGTCTAAGTAGTTTATGCAACTGGCCCCTGATTAAGAACCACTGCTTTAAAATAGGTAGTAGCATAATATAATGTAATATAATATTAGTGTAATTACTAGAAAGTTACCTAGGAGTCTGTATTTCAATTTTGTTAGTAACTCTTTATAGATACTAATTAGAAGTTCCCCAAGTAATTCAACTAGTATGTTCTCCAGTTGTTGCTGAAACCTTTACTGATTTTACTAGTAATTATTCATTAGTTACTAGTGCTTATTCATACTAGGATTTATTCCAGATTTAGGAACTGCTATTCGAACTTCCGTGTCGATCCCAGTTGTTAGCTACTAGTAACATTTGTTATCTTACTAGTTAGTTTTTTTTATTTATAATATGTGAGAAATGGCTACATTATTGTTCAAATGAAAATCTTGCTAGTCAGATTATGTAAAATATTACTACAAGGATCTAGAATGACGCAGTATAAATGTATATAAAGATATAATATATATTCAATCAGTACAAGAAAAACTGGACTAGAGTCAATTCGTTATACTTAAAAGAACTAAGAGGAAACTACAGAATAATAATGATTTTTTAAACTGAAATGTGTATCAGCAACAAAATGGGAATATACATATATATATATA
>NW_015539851.1:320113-340795 GCF_001515605.1 Sinocyclocheilus anshuiensis
TACATATATATATATATATATATATATATATATATAAGTTAGAAGTGAATAGTTATCTGAACCACAGATATTATAGCCAAGACAATGTCAGCAAACTAAGAAAGTTTTTCTTTGTGTGTCTCTAAGTAACACAAGCCAGCACAATGTCTTTTTCCTTTTGAAATCTGGTGTGATAGTTTGTCTCAGATGAACAAGCAGTGATTTTCTTTTCAGATCATATTGCCATGTTTTTAACCATTTCATCTCTACACACTGTTTTGAACCCCCGCAGATGAGTTGACCTTTCAGCATCCTGAAGAATATTTTTATGAAGCGCTAAAATTAGTCGCTGCTCTAAACAACAATTTCTTCCCCAGCCACTGTTGGTTATTTTAACCTCCAGTGATTATTATGTTCCACACAGCTGTTCCCTTCAATCCCACAATTCAGTGCCTCTGTCTTCTGTTTCCTCCAGCACGCGAGGAGACTACAGTCAAGCGGGGAAGAAGGAGAAGTTTCGTTATGCCACCACACTAGTCTTCATCCAGTGCATCATCAATGCTGCTTTCGCCAGACTCTGTGAGACAAACCTGCAGATGTTCTGAGTCTGACTGCATGTGTGGAGATCATGTGTTGTTGTATTGAATGGGTGGCATCATGTTATGGCACATAAATGTTGCTGCAGGTGTTTAAAATCTGAATGACAAGTAATTTTAGCATGCTCTCTGTTTTGTGTATGCAGTAATTCTGTTTTTTGAGGGCTCAAAGCAGGACCACACGAGAAGCTGGCTGTATGGCATGTGCTCTCTGTCTTACCTGGGTGCCATGGTGTCCAGTAACTCAGCCCTGCAGTATGTCAACTACCCCACACAGGTCTGCACAGATCTCTACTCGCGAATATCTGATTCTCTTCCTCACAACACCTCGCTCATGAGTCTTTGTTCTTTCTAGGTTTTGGGAAAATCCTGTAAACCTATTCCAGGTGAGTATCTTTATCGGTTTTAATCACACAAACACAGGAAAGAATGTAGAACATGCTGGGCTTGTTTTACTGTAGTTCACACTAAATGATTTTAGGGATTTACAGTTTAATTTGTACATACACTACCATTCAGAAGTTTAAGGTCAGCAAGCTTTTTTTTAAAGAAATGAATAAATTTCAATTAGCAAAGATGCATTAATCATAAGTGACAAAAAAGACATTTATAATCATACAAACAATTCATTTTTTTAATTAAATCCTGTTCTTTTCAACTTTCTGTTTATCATAGAATCTAGAAAAGCTGCATCATAGTTTTCACAAAAATAATAAGTAGTTTTTAGATACATATTAGACCTATTACAATGATTTTTGAAGGGTTATGTGACCCTGAAGACTGGAGTAAATAAATTCAGTTTTGCCATCACTTTTGTCATCATTTTAAAACATATTCAGATAGAAACGTTATTTTAAAATATTAATAATATTTGTCAATATTAATGTTTTTTGATCAAATAAATACAAGCTTGGTAAACATAAGAGACCAAAAAATAAATAAATAAAATATTATCCAACCCCAAATGTTTGAATGTTAGTGTACAAAAGACTAAACAGTGGGCTCAACCTTTTTGGACCCTTATTAACACCTAAGTAACACTAAATAATAAAAGAGTCATTACAATAAATAAAAAATATCCATCTAGATGGCCTTTATTTAAAAAAAAAAAAAGTTGGCACAAACACACTTTCTAGAAAAATACAGAAATAATATAAAATGAAATTGATAGAAAAAACTCCTGTGACAAGTTCTTTACAAATCATTATTAAAAAAATGGTTTTGCACCATCCCCCCATACATTAAGTATCCAAATACTTTTTTGGCCACTGTAGTTTTTATTCATTTCTCATCTGGATGTATTTTTGTTTAGACTACAAAATGTATGCTTGCCTCATATGTTCAATGTCTAACTGTGAGCATATATTCCCATATGGCCATATTTTTTGACTTCTGTTTGTTGGCCATATGGCAAACTCCTCTCTTTGCTCTTGCACTTCTTTTTAAGCACCCAACAGAAATGCCTGCAGATTGATGGTGTTGGTCACGTCTTCTCTTTGTGCTTTTGTCCCCTTGGCTCCACAGTGATGATTCTGGGTGTCACAATCCTAAGGAAGAAATATCCCATGGCGAAGTATCTGTGTGTGTTTCTAATCGTCACTGGGGTAGCTCTCTTCCTCTACAAACCCAACAAAGGCTCCAGCACATCAGATGAACACACATTTGGCTTTGGAGAGATGCTGCTGGTTGGTCTCTCTTTGAATTGATTCCATTCTCTCCTCCCTTGTATACCATTTCTTGTTCTGTGTTTAAAGCTGATCTGATGTGTGTTTGCTTGATAGCTGCTGTCTCTGACTCTGGATGGGCTGACAGGTGTAGCTCAGGACCACATGAGGACACGGTACCAGACGGGAGCCAATCACATGATGCTGAACATCAACATGTGGTCCACACTGGTTTTAGGAATAAGTGAGTTATTAAAACGAAACACCTATTCAATTATAGGAACTCTGGCACTCTGTTAGTGAAAGTACTGGTTATTAAAGCTAAAAGAATAAATGTGTATCACTTGAATATTTATTAACTCTTCTATCTGAGTGATACATTTGAAAATTCAAATTTTTTTTCATGTCTTCTGCATATGAGATTAAGATATTTTACAGTGTGTCTGATTTTAAACTCAGTATTTAAAAAAACAACTTGATTGTATTTCTGCGAATCACTTCAAATTGTCCACTTTAGTGAATCATTTAAAAAAAGTCTGACTCAACGATTCATTTGTCATTACTCAAAGTGTTCATGGAAGTCCCTATGTGGCGGTTATAGTAATTAATACACTACAGTTTAAAAGTTTTGGGGCAGTAAGGAAATTAAAGGTGCTGTATGTAGGATTGACACTGAGTGGTTGAACTTGGTATTGCAGTCCAAATTCAAAATATTGGAGAGGGTTTTTTCACCCGGCCCCTCCTCCTCAGACTTGGCACACACGCAGGTTGCCAGATTGACGACACCAACAGGAGCGAGCGCACTTGATGATGAATGAAATGCATACGCTGTGTTTATATACGCTGTGTTTTCCACCAGCTGGCAACCCGGGGTGCCGAAATACAATTGGGTAAACTGGTAGTGGGCGGGTTTCGCAAACCAAAACAGAGACCGACATTCCGGCCCCGAACGCATATTTTCACAGGAGAATAACTGACTGTAGCATTGTTTTTCAGATAAACAAGTATATTAACTTAGCATGTTTCTTAAATATCTGCAAACATATTATGGTATTTTTATGCTTTAGTAGAGTCAAAAACTTACATACAGCACCTTTAATAGTTTTATTTAGCAATGATACATTAAACTGATCAAAATTGACAATAAATATATTTATTATGATACAAAATGTTGCTATATTTCAAATAAATGCTGTTCCCTTGAACTTTCTATTAATCCTAATCCTAAAAAAAACTAAAATATTAAGCAGCACAACTGTTTTCATTAATTTCCTTATCATTAATAATGATAATAAGAAGAAATGTTTTTTGAGCACCAAATAATTATTTAGCATTATTAGGATGATTTATTATTAGCATAGTATATTTAGCATATTAGGATGGAGGATCATGTGACGCCGAAGACTGGAGTAATGATGCTGAAAATTCAGTTTTGCATCACAGGAATAAAATACATATTAAAATATATTACAATAGAAAAATGTTATTTTAAATTGTAATAATATTTCACAATATTGCTGATTTATTTAACTGTATGATCATGTAAAAATCAGCCCGGGTGACCGTAAGACTTGTTTCAAAAAATCTTATTGACTCTAAATATTTGAACAGTAGTGTGTGATCAAATTTTGCTGTTTATTACAATTTTATCATTATTATTTGATCATTTTGATGTTCATATAGTTAAAATCAGTGTTGAAAACATGCCATGGATTATTTTTAACTATATTTTTTCCCTCTATTTTACGCATTGCCTAAAACATTTCTAATCAGCTTGGCAAAAATGACTGTTTGGTTGAAATTGTGCTATTTCAGAGTAAATGTATACATATTTAGATATCATTTGAGTGCCCTGCATTATTTGAAATGGTATTTCCATCGTTGTCCGTGTATTTTCCTCCAGCAGGGGGAGCTCTGGCTCTATGGTTAGTGTTGCTGTTGTTATTATTTCAGGCCTGACAGAAGCAACCCCGCTGATCTCCAGCAGCTGTTCAGTCTGTCTGCCTCAGCTCTGAAAGGCATCTGTTCCTCACTTTTAATCTTTAATCTCATCACACATGCAGCAAACTTCCTTCCTTTCAAACCTCTCATTATGAAACCAGAGCCGTCCTGTGGTGCTCTCTGAAGTTATCAGAAATAATGAATAGTTTTGCTAAAGTTTCTCTTTCAACTATGCAAATGCGAAATAATACAGAGTCCAGAATTAACACTTTGCCAAGCCCAAATGTGAGTAAAAACTGGCTTTGGTGAGTCACGTTACTTGCCAACCTCGTTATGGCATAATAAACACTTTTAAATGAGTTTAAAAAAGCAGAATGTGATCACTGCAGCTAACATGAGTAATTCAAATCTAACCATCTACTAAGAAAATGATCTCTCGCTCTTTCTTTCTGCATAGTTGTGCTTTGGACAGGGGAGGTGTGGGAGTTTTTGTCATTTACTGACCGCTATCCTGGCATCATCTATAATATCCTCCTGTTCAGTATCACTAGTGCTCTTGGACAGGTGGGTTTGTTGTTTGTATAATATATCGTTCATTTAGACGCCATCGCCTAATGAGAATGAGGTGGTGATCCAGGGTTTTATTCTCCTCATCTTTCTTCACCTAGACTTTCATCTTCATGACTGTGGTGTATTTTGGGCCGCTCACCTGTGCCATCATCACAACGCCACGGAAGTTCTTCACCATCCTGGGGTCTGTGCTGCTGTTTGGGAACGTCATCAGCACTATGCAGTGGTTTGGTACCATCCTCGTCTTCTTCGGTGAGTGATACGTTCTCAAAACTATATTATGTATATTTATATTGTAATACACACACACACACACACACACACACACACACACACAAGCACTATGATTCAAAATGAAGTCTCTTATGCTCACCAAGCCTGCATCAAAAATATTGCTTTCTATTTTAATATGTGACCCTGCCTGTGAAAACCCAGCTAAAGTCATTTTTTGGAGATTTACTGTTTTCTACATAAAATCATCCTTCATAAAGATGTAGAACATTCTGTGCAAATATAACCTTTATATCTTTAAATAATGAGGCCATGTCAAAGATTGAAATCATAGTCAAATTAATGGTTGAAATCAAACTTTGATGCTTGTTATCTCATAATTAGATTTTGAGACTTTAGCCTGGATTTCACAGACAGGGTCACAAATTTTAAAATAATAATTTATTCCTGTGATGCAAAGCTGAATTTTCAGCATCATTACTCCAGTCTTCAGTGTCACATGATCCTTCAGAAATCATCCTAATATGATGATTTGGTGCTCTAGTAACACTTATTATTATCAATGTTGAAAACAGCTGTGCTGCTTAATATTTTTGTGGAAACGTAATACATTTTTCAGGATTCTTTGATGAAAAGAAAGTTCAAAAGAACAGCGTTTATTTAAAAAATGTACATTTTGTAAGATTACAAATGTCTTTACTATCACTTTATAAATCTTAAATTCTGAATAAAAGTATTAATTTCTAAAAGGAAAAAAATATTACTGACCCCAAACATTTGAATGGTAGTATAATTTAATAATATAACATTTTAGTTAACTTAAATGCAGTTTAAGAAGTTTATACATAGGTACAATTTACATTTGTTTACAAACTTCATTTGCAGCATTTGAGCATAAGGTTTTGGATTAAAAATGTTCATTAGTAAAATACACATCCAGTGATGTATGTCCACATTTTTGACTAGTCGTGTACTTCTGAGCTTGTTAAAGTTGAATAGTTCTATATTGAGCAGTACTAATAATCAGTCCAGAGCTGTATGACCATAGTGAACGGATATATAATAAGCTCAACCATGACTGTGCTCTGTCTTTCAGGCCTTGGACTGGATGCCAAATTTGGAAAGTCTCCTAAGAAGACGACACACTGAAGACTGGAACCCTGTGTGTCACTGTGTGTGTGTGTGTGTGTGTGCGCATGCGCACATGTATGCCTGCGTCTGAACTCCTGAGACAAACATAGACGTTTATTCTAAACACTTTACCACACTAACTCCATCGTTGGTGTACTTCAGAGATGATGTTTTAGCACTCAAAATATTGTTATTATGCTGATGTTCTGAACATTTAATTATGGGGTATGTTTGACCATCTTGCAAAATGGTATCCATGGTAACAGAGGGACAGTGCAAATGTGTGTCTGTGCCTAATCATAATCTGTCATGCTCATAAGGCGAAATCAAAAAGATCAAGTTTGGATAAAGATCCAATTTAAAATTGGAGTCTATAAAAGGTAGACACACCACAGCTGATTGTACTTCCTGGAAGACTCCCTCCAGCGAGCCAACCACTGAATTTTTTAACTACCACAATTCGTACTTTTGACACATTTCTATATTTACCTCCTAGACATTTGAGAAGTCAGACAGGTGTGTTCTGCCTTAACTGCAAGTCTTAATTTAGGCAGTAAATTGTTAAACGTCTGATTGTCATTGCATTCCCCAAAAAGTGTATGTGTGTGGTGTTTACTTTGCGTATGTAATGCACAAACACCTGTATAGATGAATTATTTGTCAAAACATGGCTTTTTCATACCAGATGTCATATTTATATTCATGTATCGTTTGAAGTAAGCAAAACAAATATTTAGAAAGTTGACATTTTTTACAAAACAAATCATCTGCATTATACTGTATCCTTATGTCAGAATAAAAATGGAATTTTATAGAGTAATTATACTCAGCGTCTCTATGAAACGATCTGTTTAGAATCATAATGGGTGTTTAAATAAAAGGGATACTCAGTCAGATTTGTTGACCAGCTGTCATCGGGGAACGTCTGCCAAAAACGCTGTTCACGTCTGCCAGAATCATGTTCTCTCTGCTTGGATGAGAAAAACAACCAAATGACATTAAACACACACCCTGGACATGAATGGGTTTGTGGTGTGTCTGTTTGCAATCGCACCTTTGGTGGGCGCTAGGGATGGGCGTATCGATCCAAAGTATCGATATATCGATACTGACGCGAGTATCGAAAGTATCGATACTCAAACTGAAAATATCGATACTAAGGTGTGTTTTAACCTTTGTTAGCGAGTAATTTTGTAGGATAACTATTTTCCTGCTCATCTGAACACACGCAAATGTTGCAAGACAGAACCAATCCATCACAGAGAGCGTTCACTCACTTCTGACAGTGCATTCAGGGCTGCTTTTCCCAAAAGTATCATAAGAAAGCATTAAAGCTTTTGGGAACGGCAGCCCTGAACAATGCTTATCAGAGGACAGAAGGACAGAGTTATTTCACAATAAACAAACTGAAATTGTAGCCTACATAGTTTGTGCAATTACAGTTATTTAAATTTAACGTTGAAAGATAATATTGATCATGTTCTATTCTGTAATGTTAATAGAAATCATACACTGTCAGAATAAAAAGGTTGCATTTTATGCATGCAACAGCCGGTCACTGGCAGTCCCTTATGAAAATGAACCATGGTTTTACTAAAGTGACCATAGTTCAACTGTAATATTTGTAGATTTGAATCATGTGTAAACAAAAAACATATTTGAACCATGTGTAAACAAAAATATAACTTAATAAGTTACAATTAAGGCGTATTTAATGTTAAAATGCGTTTTAAACAGTTAAGTGCTTATCATTACCCATTTTACTCTTAGTAATTTAATAATTTAATAAATTTCATAATTTAAAAGTTTAGTTCAGAAGTATCGAATCGGTATCGATATCGACGATACTGCCTTGAAAAATATCGGTATCGTATCGAAAACAAAATAAGTGGTATCGCCCATCCCTAGTGGGCGCTTTCGAAACACTGCTTCGTGAAGCTTCGAAACCCTTGCGAATCATTTGTTTCGAACTATTGATTCAGAGTGCCAAAGTCACGTGATTTCAGCAGAGCCATCGTGAGCCAGTGGTTTTAATGATTTCTGATTAGTTTTATAAATTCGTTTTAATAGCACAGCCTTATTAGCCTAATTAACAAGCTCTCCATCAAACAAACAAAACAAGTCCAACAAATTAATTTAACAACACACATTATGCAGACAAGTCATATTTAATAGTATTATATGATTTGGTAATTTTCTTTTAAATAGATTAAACTTTCAATTAAACATTCGCAATTGTTTTTATACATGTTTGAGCTGAGTTTTGTTTCATTTCTGACCAGTAGGCGTCACCGACCTGTGGCGTTTCGAACGCTTAGAAAAATCGAATCATTTTGTGAAGCAATTTATTCAGTGTTTCAAAAAGCGTTTCTGCCATGATCACTATAAAGACTTGTTGCAGTATAGGTGCAAAAACTACGGAGCCATGCGAACAAAAATGTTATCTTGGCCACGAATTAAGAATTCGTCTTTACACTTATTAATTTTGTTCCCTCGTTTTAGTAGATTGCAATACGTTGTAGGCTACTAATTAGGGATGTAACGATTCACTCGACTCACGATTCGATTCACGATTTTGATTTCACGATTCGATTCGATTCACGATTTATTTTATTTTTTGAACAAAATGAGATTTAAGACAAATTATAAATTAAATGTGTCCTTTTATTATTGCTTGGACAAAATGCTGATTAGAGGCAACCACCGCATTTTAATCTTGATCCAAACTAAGATGCTGCATACATGCAACATGAGAAGTTTTTAAACTAAATTAGATTGTATAATTTTGAAATTTGAAGCAAAAACAGAATGGTTTGACTTCAGTTTTGTGAAACTATGCATACAAATATCTGCATGAAACAGAAACAGCAGACGAGATGCAGATGCACTCTCTGCCAGCAGGTGGCGCTTAACCCGTTTCCTGGTTTCCGCTGTAAACAAAGCAGCGCTGCACTTATGAACTTTAATACGCGTTATACAGAGGCAAGATGAAAAGAAAAAATACCATCTAAACGTCAGTAAGTTCCCCTCAGACATACATTCATATAAACTCCTAACCCTAAATGAATCGCGATTTGTTTAGCATCTCAACTGATTTGAATCGTCTCACATTTGAATCGATTTTCAACCGGCTCATGGTTAATCGTTACATCCCTAAGTACAGGCTTAAAGGGTTAGCTCTTGTTTAGCATCTCAACCGATTTGAATCGTCACATATTTGAATCGATTTTCAACCGGCTCGCGGTTAATCGTTACATCCCTACTACTAATACTTGAATTAGGCACGATTTTACTTAAACTAGGGAAGGGAACTGGCTTGAATGGACTGAAGCAGAAGACGCAGTTAAACTGGATGAAATGCGGGAGAGTCAGCCCTCCACCTCCCATAATCGTGACCGCAATAGAGAACAGTTTGCTTAACAGGAACTCTGAGGAAAGGTTAATGTGCGATTCAAAGCAGAATATGGAACTGGAGGGAAACAAACACGGCCGGATGTCAGGAAGGCAAAACTGATTAAAAGAGCCAGCAGAGGAGAACTAGCAGCGCAGCTAAACTACATTTCCACACTCCCCGTTTGAACAAGCTGCCCTGAGGCTGTCCTGGCTAAAACGATGATGAAGAGCTTTTCTCCTTTTCTCTACCTCTCTGTTATTTTAATCTTATGCTCATTTTTAAGATGAGCACTTTTAGGCTATGTAAATTGAAATTTTAGGTGCTTTTGTTAACACGTGCCATGAATATAAAGAAGCAAATGCAGGATGATAGTTGTTAAAATTTAGAATAAGGTTCAGAAATCTGTGACCCAAAACAATGCTGCCTTTTCAGGCAAAGTGTATATTACATGTATGCAATTTCATAAACATATATCCTTGTAAACTAGCATTTTCCTAGGTAAACAACTTTTGTTCAATTTAATTGTTTAATTGCATTGCAATTAAAATAACTCAGAGTATTGTAAGATTATTATATTGGCATTACACAAACCTTTTTTTGGTGACATGTTTTGATCACATGTCTGTGTTCCATTTGTTGATAGAAGGATTTATTTTTTAATATATATTTTAGAATACATTTATATATTAATATACAGCTTTATTAATTTATAATTTTGTTAAAATCAGTATTTTGTATAATTTGCAGTCAGTATTATTTGTTGCTTAGTCAAGTGTATTATTTATATATAAATATCTCTAATATACATTAGTATATACTCTAATATACATTAAAGATGCATATTAGTCGCACATTAGTGTGCAAATGTCCTTAATGTATGAAAATAATGGCACAATGCAAAATAGGTATAATTTAATTCAACTTTTACTTTCAAAGAGAAATTAATTTAAACGACTAAATTTGATCAATTATATCTTATTTTATTATTATTATTAGCTTGAATCTTTGAGGGGAAATATGACCCAGACATGTTCTTGTTCTTTTGTTAGACTGACATTTACAACAACACAACTCGTTTATTGTCCATGAGCAACTCAGGTGAAACAGACCCTTTACACAGACAACAAATTAAAACTATTTAAGGAACAGAAATATCATACAGCAACTAGAAACATGTGTGCGTGAGTCAAACGTATCCATGTACTTCCTGCACATTTAAAATCATATGTCTTATCAATGTTATCAATTCCTAGCAATGCCAATACAATTTCGACCTAGAACGACCTTCTGTTTCTCACTTCTACTGCGTACAAGATCCTGCGGTCCTTTAATGTCCTTTCTCGTCTGGGATCAGATATCTGAAATCACTCCAGATCACACTGTAGTGTCCGTGCGAACTCGCAAACTGACCCTAGATCAGCTCAGCGATCAATAAGAACAAACAGCGCTTTCCAATGGGTATCCACCGCACCGCCTTTACAAAATACCTCCGTATATAATTATGCCATCATTGATTTATCATTTTTATTATCGTTATTTTACTAACATTTCAACTATTACATTGTAATAAGTATTTTTTAACTTGCATAAAAGGACAAATATGTCAAATTATAAAAAAAGAAAACAGGCAAACACTATAAACCCCCTGCGGACTGTGTCCTTTTCTCTCAGTGCTGGAGCGGTCCTGCTAGAGCTCGCTTAATATATTTCTTTTTGTACATTTTTGGGAGATTTTATTTCATCTCGTTAGTCACGATGCTGAGCACGGTCAGCCGGCAACTCAGAAGCCACCCTGCCGTAAGTGAACGATGATTTCGGGAGGATTTATCTGGTAAAAGACGGCGGCAAGGAGAAGTTGTAGAAACGCTACCGCTAGCCTGCTAGCGTCCCTGCTGCGGAATGCTAGACATGCCACCAGTCTAGATATTTATACCTCTGAATAAACGTGAACTAATTAATCCCAAAATACGTATTGATTAAATTACACAAAATTTTAAAACAGTGATTCCCAGGCCTGGAAAATTAATGTTATTAAAATAATAAAATTGTATGGAAATATTTCCTCTAAATGTTTTCGTCGATTAAAATCGCTCTTTTTAGTGCAATCTCAAAATTATTTAGTAAAGATGGAGAAACCAGAATAAATACCAATGAAATGCTTTGTGAAGCTAACAATTGTTCATATTGGGTTGCCACAATTACACGGACGTGTCAAAAGTGTCAAACCAGTCACACAAGTAAACACTACACTTTACCATTGTGTTGTGCGTGCCACATTTATTTATTGCGAAGCTTTATGCAATTAGGTGAATTGTACATTTGATTTAAATGAAATGACTTTAAAACGAGTTTTATTGCATGTGCGCACTTAACACAAGGAGGCCTTAGTGTCACGTGACAGCCCTGGCGTTCTGGAGCTCAAGGACGAGCGTGTTAAACTAAGGACAGCGAGCGCGGCCAAATACACTTTTATTTTTGAACTGTTACAGCTCCTATCTTTGGTTTCTTAATATTTATTTGTTAGTTGGCGCCATGTTTTAATTTCATGGTCCACATCTTCTGAACTTCTGTTCTGAAGACTGAACTGATGATATTTGCATGTGAAGTTTTGAAGCTGTGGGAAGTTTTAGGAGGAACTCTGGTTTGCTATATTTGAGTTATTTAAGGCTTTTGTGTTTCGTGAAGCTAAATTTGTATACAGTTTTATGTAACAGTAATGTCAGTCATTACTGTATAATCTGGATTTGTGGTTCTCAACTGGAGGTCTGTAGTTTTGGAAATGTTATTTGCTTATGTGCAATAAATAATATTTTGGGTTGCGAGTTGATATACAATAAAATGTAAGTTCTGAAGCAAAACCAATTGCGAACCACCATACTAGATGGCCATCAACTATGATTTCGAAGTTTATTACATCACCTTCAAGTCATTTGACTTGCTTTATATTTGTTTTTTGTTCCCCTCTCATCATAGTTGATCCCACTGTTTATTTTCATTGGCGGTGGATGCACCATGTCTCTGACATATCTGGCTCGCCTGGCCTTGCGTAACCCAGATGTCTGGTAAGTATCTGTTCTGCGGTAGATACAAATTCTGTCTCTCACAATAGAGAGGGCCTCTATTAATCAATTAATAAAGGCCTGGTGCCTTTTTTAATTGAGGAACGATTGTTATTGAGATTGATGAATCTGATTTGTGATTCTTCATACCTTGACCCAAACAGTTGGGAGAGAACAACAGTGCTGCTCAGATGTTCATGCCATCGTTGTATTTAGTTTTATCATGCATGCCTCATTCATTTCTGCACTCATTTGCTTCATCCACAGCTGGGACAGAAAGAACAACCCAGAGCCCTGGAATAAACTGGGGCCCAATGATCAGTACAAGGTATGATACATGTGCATGATCATTTAAACCAGGGATCCTCAGATCTGGCCCACGAAATCCACTTTCCTGCAGAGTTTAGCTCTAATCAAACACACCTGAGCATGCTAATCAATGTCTTAAGGATGGTTAAGGCTAGATGGTATACAGCTTCGTCTACTGGGCGTGTGCACATCAATATAGTATAATTTTTGTCTCACTGCACAACAATAATTACTATTTTTGCATTATTGTAAGGGGTAGGTTTAGGGTTGGGGTAGGTGTAGACGTTAATAAAACACAATCTAATGGGTAGAAAACTTAATTTATTATTAGCTTCCAGTTTTAGCTGCATCCCTTCTTGCCACAAACCTTAAGGATGATTAGAATATCTCAGGTAGGTGAGTTTGATCAGGGTTGGCACTAAACTCTGCAGCGCATTGGCCCTCTAGGGCAAGATTTGAGGATCCTTGATTTAAACCCTGTGTTCAGGATGTGTATCGCTTCTAAGTGAATTAGATTCTCTGATTTATTTTGTTCCATGTATTTAAAGGAATGTTCTGGGTTCTATCCAAGTTCTGTCAACAGCATCTGTGGAATCGAAACATAATTTGGACTCATCCTTCAGTTTGAAACTATTGCGTTTACACTAAAGTACTTTGAATGGAAGCCTATTGAACCAGCCACTGAAGGACTCTTTGCTTACAAATTTTTAAAGCGATAGAACATGACTGTGCCACAGTAATGACATTCAAAAGTAGGCACGAGAAAACTGAGCTTTTCAATAATGACAGAATTCAGAAACTATTGTTTTGTGGAAAACATTTAACAAAGCTATACAGTAATAATCACTAGTATTATTCATTTACAATAAGTTTACAATTTACATTATGTAATATTTTATTTAAAGTGTGTGTACATTAGTATATACAAAAATATTGCTACTATAGCAATATTACTGTTATAATGTGAAATGTAGTAATGTGAATTTTTTTTCTTTTATATATTACAACAGTAGAATTGCAATACTACTATTCATGGCTGTCTTAATTTTTTGCTTTAATTCGTTAAACCGTTTTCTAAACATTTCTAAACGATCTCCATTTACAAGATGGTTGGGTTGGCCTGACCTGAACTTAGACCAGATGCCAATCCACACATTTACTGTGAAATGAACTGCTAAAAACAGATTTTATTCACTGCTGCAGTTTACTTTGAAACACACTCCTCGTTAGACTATAAGTGCACATTATTAAATTGTGAGTTTTCATTTTGGATCCTGTATACAATGCTTCATGATCTTTGATCAGGTCACTCACAAAACGTTGAGCCTAAATTTTTCACATTTGTGCACAGTAATTTGGTTAGAGTATAGAGCCATTGGCATAAACTTTAAAAAACCCAGTTTAAAAAAAAAAAAAAAACTTTAAATTTCTATTGGGAAAAAAAAAACTCTTTCACTCCTTATATGACCAGGTAAACCTGCTGAATGTATGTTTTAAGCTATTTTACAGCGCAGACAATGCATTTTTGTACTGAAGGACTATATTCTCTGCTTTTAGATACTGTGGAATTCCTTACCTTGACCATTTTAACTGTCTTTCTGTAAGCATGATTTTGACTTGTTTTTTATGAACTGAGGGACAAGTCAAAGTTATAGTCTGTGGTAATTGGTAAAACTTTTGCTTTGATTCAGAATGTTCTTTAAATATGATGATAAAGCACTCTTCAAGACATTTTTGGCATCCAGCATGCATCAGTAGTTTTGAGTTTTCAAGCTAACTGACCAGTGTATGTGGTGTTAGTACAGCGCTTAAACCCGCCATTGTTGCCGGAGCGCCTAAGGGGATCCTATTAAAAGATGTGACTGTAGGACCGTATCAGGACCTAATCTCAGATCTTAATGAGTTTAATTAATTAAGCGCTCCATAAGCTCATTTTATGTTTTCTGTTGGTATAAATCTAATCATGCTCGTGTCTTAATGTGAATTTGATGTGGAGTCGAGTTCAAGTTCAATACTTAAAACAGGCAGTAGAGTTAATGGGTTTTGCAGAGTGCATGTTGTTAAACTGCTTATTTTGTATTCTCAGTTTTCTGTTCTTCTTTTTCAAGTTCTACGCAGTGAGCACGGACTACAGCAAGCTGAAGAAGGACCGTCCTGACTTCTAAACGAATCCACGGAATCCAGAAGCCCAGTGCTGGACCAAAGGTTTAAAAACAAACTAAAGATCAACAGGACGTCCGCACACTTGTCCTCAACAGCCCTTGTTCCTAATTTATGCAAAGATACTAAATTGCTAACTTGTCTTTGCTTTCCTGGATCCCTTTTTAACATCTATGATGTCTTGTATTTTCTCTCAAGTCTTTGTAGTCAGAAACAATTAATAAAGGGTTTTCTCCCACATACAGTGAAAAACTGTTCATGTGTCATGATTATTTTGGTGTTTATACCAATGTTTCTGAGACCAGGTCTTTGTTCACACTGCACACAAACCTGATTTAGTTTTCATGTCTGATTTGACTGTTCGTATTGGTATTTTGCAAAGCGAAAACATTGCCTCTGATACTTTTGCTGTTGCTTATTTTCAACTTTAAAAAAAATTTTTTTTACAGTAACTAGGATTGTTGATATAGTTACATTTGATGATTTCTGAAGTTTGAAAAACTACGTTCTTCAATTAAAACAGTTGTTATGGAGTTGGGAAAAGAGAAAATCTTGATTGTGTGGTTTAAAGGGATGATCGGATGCCCATTTTCCACAAGCTGATATGATTCTTTAGGGTCTTAATGAAAAGTCTATAACATACTTTGGTTAAAATTTCACAATGGTAGTGTAAAAAACACCCTTTTTACCCTGTCAAAATCAGCTCTGTTTTCAGCACGCCATTCTAGTCCATGTTGATTTAAATGCTAATGAGCTCTGCTGACCCCGCCCCTCTCCCGTGGGGTGACGAGCAGACTAAACTTCAGCCGCGAATCTGGCTACCTAGCACATATTAGGAAAGGCGATTTGCAAAGATTCATTAAAAAAACCCTTATACTCACTTCTTCTGTAGATGAAGCTAGTGATGGGAAGTCTGGTTCTTTTCCGTGAACCGGTTCTTTCGGACAGTTCGTTTCAATTAACCAGTTAAAGAAAACCGGTCCATTGGTTCTTTTACGCCCTACCGCAATGACGTAATGATATCAAGTCTTGTCGTCCCGGGCCGGGATGAAAATACACATTCAAATATGTAAAGTCAGTAATCATAACTTCAGTCAGTTAAAACATCATAATCATGATCTGAAAAGTTTACAATTAAGTTTTGCTACTAAGCACCCAAATACAGTAACAGGCAGTGATGTGCATACGAGGATTTAAGTCTTGAAGATATAAAGCAGGGGTGTCCAAACTCGGTCCTGGAGGGCCGGTGTCCAGAAGAGACTAGCTCTAACCCCAATTAAACGCACCTGAACCAGCTAATCAAGCTCTCACTAGGCATACTAGAAACTTAAAGGCAGGTGTGTTGAGGCAAGTTGTAGCTAAACTCTGCAGGACACCGGCCCTCCAGGACCGAGTTTGGGCACCCCTGGTATAAAGTAAACAAATTAGTTGTCATCAGCGCAGAAACCATAATCCACTTACTATACATAATCTATAGCGATTTATTTGTTATTAAATAAACCTCAGTTTACCCGCGCTCATAGCATTAGCACAGAATGAGTTGTCCAAAAAAAAATAGGTCGGCTCATTCGTGCTGTGTCTGTAGGTCAGTCAATCATGTACTGTTCGGTAGCTTCACCCTGAATCACGCATTGCGCAGTATCATCAGCTCATCGGTTCTCAAATCGGACGTGTCCGAAAAAATGGTTCTCGGTTCAGTGTACCGGTGATCCGAAAACCGATGCAACCGGTTCTTGACTCGAGAACGAGAACCGCTCCAGCAGTGGGCGTGTACGTTCATTATCCGGCTTGCTGCACAGATGCTGCTCTGCTCGTGTTCATCTCTTCACAGCAGTTCAGTCAGTGTACTGTTTGAGATTTACTACATTTGTGAATGTGTCATCGTTAACTATAATTACAGTACAGGTATTTCATAAATCATTCCTTATTCCTATTAAACAGTCTTAATTATGGTCCAATATCCCTGACAAACCCCTTTGACCTATAACCTATCAGAATCTTCAACTGAACAAAGTACACAGATTAGATACATTCATCTTTAAAAAAAAAAAATATATATATATCTAACCCTGCACGCACGTTCAGTATATCATCCGCTGCTCTACTCGTGCTCATCAGTTCTATTTACTACAAACTCAATTTGTGAATGTGTCATCGTTAACTATAATTACAGTACAGGTATTTCATAAATCATCCCTTATTCCTGTTCAACTGAACAAAGTACACAGATTAGATACATTCATCTTTAAAAAAAAAAAATATATATATATTTATATTATCACACTTTCTGGTGTTTAACAAAATACTTGGATAACATGCATTTCATCCTCTTGAAAAATTACACGCATGAGCAATATCATCTGCTAATCGGTTCTCAAATCGGACGTGTCCGAAAGAAACGGTTCTCGGTTCAGTGTACCGGTGATCCGAAAACCGATGCAACCGGTTCTTGACTCGAGAACGAGAATCAGCTCATCTGAAGTCCTATTGGCTCACGCCAGTCCAAATGACTGGACAATTGTCGCGAAGTATGCAAATCGCATGCAAATACTAGGCGCGTTACCATTACCCTTCAAATTGCGCAAATTGAAATTGCGAATTGAAAATACATTTGTATGTGTTTACAAACTCGATCGATTTTAAAACAGCGCAAGAGGAGCAAAGAGCAAACAACAGAACAAACACAGCTTTGACAAAGATTAATCCATATTAATTTATACAGTGAACACACGAAAACTTGTAGGTCAATGGGCATCATTGTTTAAGGTTGGTAAACAAGTGTACACAGATGCATATAATACTACCCGCCTGACATTGGCATGTGAAGTAAACCAACAAAAGGGTTCATCTTTTTTTTTTTATGTTGTAATTTATCCGTAATGTTTTAATGTTAAGTGTGATAACATGCTCTTGATTTGTATTAGATTTTTTTTTCTTTTAAATATCAAAGTTTCTTAAGTTATTTAAAATATTTTATTTAGTCATTTTTATTATCTTAAGTTGTTAAATTCCAGATTTTTGTCTAATAGACGTCTTTTAAACGCAAAATTGCTTGCTGGGGGAGAAGAACAGCGGGCAGTGCGCATTCTCACAGATCCACCTCCGCTCTCCCGTAGCGGGTCCAAATCAGACGAACCGACTCGGGATGCAGCCTCCACTCTCCTTGAGGAATCCCCTTCCTCAAAAGCATTTCTGCCCCGCGGTTCAGGAGACCGGGGATGTGCGCTGCTCTGATGGAGAGAAAGTGACGGTCCATCCATAGCAGGAGATTCGCTGCCTGCTTGTACCGAGCCTTGGATCGTAAGCCCCCTTGGTGATTTATGTACGACACCACAGACGTTGTCGGTGCGAATCAGTACATGATCAGTACTGGCTTGGAATGGGTGAAGCGCTCACGACTTCATAAGTGGGAAATAGGAAGTTTCCGATAGCACGTGAAGACAGCAGAGAAGTGGCGCAAACGGTCCGAAGTCCACGCCGTCCAAGGGGCTCGAGATTTCAGCCATAACTGCAGCGGACGCATGTGTAGTAAACCCAGATGACATACTGATGCCGCTGCCATGAGTCCCAGCAGCCTCTGACATTACTTCAAGTGATCAGAGCTGCCCAGTCTGAAATGGTGCAGGGAAGACAAAATGGCAGCCGAGCACTCCCGAGAGAGGCAAGCGCGCATCTCCACCGAGTCGAAGCACACTCTCAGATATGTTATAGACTGACTCGGGGCGAGAATGCTCTTACGCACATTCACACGTAGCCCCAAGAACTCCAAGTGACGAAACCGTTTGTCTATATGGCTGTCTATAATGTGTCCCGTGACTGAGCTAAGATCAGCCAGTCATCCAAATAATTGAGAACGCGCATCCCGCTCGCTCTGAGGGGGGCGAGAGTGCTGCGTCCATGCACTTCGAGAAAGTGCGTGGGGCCAAAGCCAGCCCAAACGGGAGAACAGAGTACTGGTACACTGTGCCTCGAAAGCAAATCTCAGAAAGCGTCTGTGATGCGCTGCTATCTGAATGTGAAAGTACGCGTCCTTTAAATTCACGGACGCAACCAGTACCCGGGGCGAATTCGCGCCAGGATCTGTTTTATCATCCTGAACGCACGCTTGCAGAGCGCTCTGTTGATGGGCCTGAGATCTAGATGGGCGGAGTCCTCCATCTCTCTTGGGCACCACAAAATGGCGGTTGTAAAACCCGCTCTCCAGCTCACTCGGAGGGACTCGTTCTACCGCTCCTTTTTCGAGCAGGTTGCATACCTCTTGTTCAGGGCATTTCAAGGCAATGTTAGAGACTTCACCACGCCGTTGAAACGGGGTGGTCTGCGTCTGAATTCAAGGGTGTACCCATGCTCTATCACACCGAGTAACCAGCGCGAGATTCCCGGAATAGTTTTCCACGCACTCAGGAACTGACATAGCGGCTTGGTTGTTGGATGCGCCGGCGAGTGCTGCGCGGCTATAACATGTGTGAGCAGCGGCTCTGCACCGCTCTGAGGCGGGGCCAGGGCATTTCGAGGCAATGTTAGAGACTTCAACCACGCCGTTGAAACGGGGTGGTCTGCGTCTGAATTCAAGGGTGTACCCATGCTCTATCACACCGAGTAACCAGCGCGAGATTCCCGGAATAGTTTTCCACGCGCTCAGGAACTGACATAGCGGCTTTAGCGGTTTTAATGATCCCACACACACATCAAACACAAATTTGAAAAATGTTGAGACAGCTTGGGGGCTGGGCCGATCGCATAGGCTACTCTTCCCTCCTCTCCGGACTGTCAGGACGACGGCTTGGCAGCTGATGGCGGGCGGGAGTCACGACGCGGGCTCCTCCGCTTGCCGTGGTGCCTCTTCCCGGGTCCCTTTACACTTTTCTCCGCACATCCGGCTCCTGGCAGCAGCGGTCGCGGGCCTGGTGTCCCTGCACTGCGATGAGCCGTTTGGGCATCAGGTGACTCCTCGCCTTTGCGCGCTTTTCCGCAGTCGCATCAGGTGACTCCTTGCCTTGCGCACTTTTCCAAGCAGGGGCATCAGGTGACTCTTCGCCTTCGCGCGCTTTTCCAAGCAGGGGCATCAGGTGACTCCTTGCCGCTTTACTGCTGGTGAGTGGGTAAGCGACTGAAGCGCTTGTCGCCGCACTGAAGCGGGGGCTGCATATCGCCCTGAATGAGTGAGAGAGCGGAGCCCTCTACACACGGCAACCGCTGATGTGGGGCTGGTATCATGTGAATAAGAGAGCAGCGTCTTCCAAACACGGCAGCCGCTGATGAGGGGCTGGTATCTTGTGAACGAGTGAGGAGCCAGTGATTGTGCTTTGCACACGGTAGAACGCCGCTCCCCGCTCCCAGGCTGCACACTTTTTAGACAGTGGGTCGTGCGGCATCTGCGGCGACACGAGAACCCTTAGCTCTTAGCTCTGCACTCGGCTCTCCGCTCCGCCATGGAAGGGAGACGTGAGAAGCCGGGCTGATGTCCTGCAGGTTCGATGGGTGAGAGGAATGCGGACATTTTGTCGGCATGAACTCATCACCAGAGTCCTTATGGTCCACCACTGATAGAGGGCAGACAGACTCATCTGGCATCTGAAGAAAAATGTCATATTCACCTGAACGCTGCAGAGGAGCGGCAATCCAGGCTCCGCCCTCTGATGAGCAAA
>NW_015539851.1:342235-343285 GCF_001515605.1 Sinocyclocheilus anshuiensis
GCGGGCGGTCTGAGGCACTCCGCAACCAGTTGAGCTGCCAATGGAACGTGCTGGGCCCTCTACAAGGAGTGTACCAGCCGTATCCTTTGGCGCTCCTCCCAACGACCAGATGTCGATTGCTGCATCGGAGGGTGAGCCAGAGCTTTCTGGAGAGGAAGATTCGGCTGTGCTCCTCTCCTCCGGGACTGTAGCAATGCCTGAATTGGATCCAGAAATAACGGCTATGCTTTCCCGGGCCCCCGTAGGGGTAGGGCTCGAGTGGAGACTTCTTTAACCTTAAGGTTGGATGATTGGTTCTTCAGGGTGGTCTGCGCTGGTTCTCAGCGCCCCGCCTCGGTGCCTTTCTTCCCGGAAGTGCATGAGGGGCTCACCAGGTCATGGACGGCACCTTTTACTGCCGGAAACCGATCTGCTGGTTCCTCCTCCCTCACCACCCTCGACGGTGGGGCAGCTAGGGGGTTACAAGGGTCCCCCTGGTGGAGCGGTCGGTTGCGATGCAAGTGTGTCCTAATACCGCCTCCACCCGGCGGGGCGAACCGTGCCTCCCCTCCCAGGTCTGTAGGTACTCGACTGGCCAGCGATGCTTATACGGCCTGTGGAGAAGCTGCCTCTGCCTTATACGCTACGGCGTTACTGCAGGTTCTTCAGGCTAAGGCACCGAGGGACCTGCACGAGGGTGGTCATGACTCAGAAGTTCTCAAAGAACTCTGCACCGCTACGGACCTCGCGCCACGAGCGACGAAGGTCACTGCGCGGTCTCTGGGTCGTGCGATGTCCACTATGGTGGTCAAGAAGTGCCAAAATTGGCTGTGTCTGGTCGATATGAGGGACGCCGACAAAGTTCGGTTCCTTAATGCCCCTGTGTCCCAGACCGGCCTCTTCGGCGATGCGGTCGAGAGCCTGGCCCAGCAGCTCTCGGCTGTACAGAAGAAGACTGAGGCGTCCACCCGTCCGCAGCGCCCCAGCCTGTTCATTGCCAAGGGCGGCCCCCTGCGTCCACCCCCGGCGCCGCATCCGCTCCGGCAAGCGGCGCCGTGGAGCTGGGCGTAG
>NW_015539852.1:0-2114 GCF_001515605.1 Sinocyclocheilus anshuiensis
ATACATACGTATATAAATACATACACACACAGGTGTGAGATGATGCCTTAAATTTATTCAAAATGAAGGATCATGTGAAACTGAAGACTGGAGTAATGGCTACTGAAAATTCTGCACTATGGAACTGTAGTGTATAGAGACAAATAATTTAATTTAATAGTTCATTTAAGATCATTTGCTTAGAATTCACCTAAACACGACCATCTAAAAAGTGTAGTTTTAACAAAGACAAAATTAGAAATAACTCCATATTTCCCATGTAAATATTCAGGGGAGGGGTTAAGGGTTTGTTTACATGCATGAGAATGTCCTGTAGGCAAGGTCAATCCGAAATGACGCACTTCCTGTTAGAGAGGGAAAATTTCTACTCAGGTTCTGATGACGGGAGGGTGAATTCCTATCTTGCCTATTGCAAAGAACACAATGCATGACAGACAGGAGGTTGCAAGGAATTGTGTTAGTCATATCATACAGTTGGTTGGTAATTGGGTTAAAAAGATCTAGGTCTCACACACTCTAAAGGGTGTAGGATTTTTAAATCCAACTCTCTGTAATTTCCTTTGTTTCATTTGTCTTCCGGACTATAGAGACTTCAAGACCCTATATGATTGATTTCACCCTTAGTTGACTCAAGGCTCACCCAGGTCAGATCTCTGCTATGTTTACCTATGAGAATTATTGTGGCGGTAATAGTAATGGAGCATTACGTAACGCACCCCTCCACCCAGGGCAGTCCTGCCCATGCCCTTTTCCTCTTGATCAACTCAGCTCTTTAGCAAACACTGCAAAGGGCTGGAGTTTCCTGATTTTTTGTCTAGAGTTTCCCCCCCTCCGGCTGGAGGAATGGGGCAATCCTGTAGTTCAAACATCATGCCTAGGACAGACTCGGTTTTTGGAGACTTTCTACACCAGAAGCCTCTTTCAACTGCCTACAGTCTTGCTGGACTCAAGATTTAATGGAAAATCCTGGAATGGCAACATAGGCCATAAAACACATATTTCTCCAATTAACGTCAATGAAAAAAGAAACACCAAAAAACTTGGAATCTTAAGAGGATATTAGAATTATTTGGCTTTTAAGTAAAAAGATTTCTGCAAAAATCCTTCTTCTTTCATTAGGGAAACGTTTGGACTGCTTTCTAGAGGTGAGCACAAGAGGGAATGAGCGAGGACGTGGCGATACAGTGGATATTTTTGTCCATTCTTCATCTACAGGAAGCCGGGCTTCACTTTCTCCCCCTGCTTTCTCGTCAGTCTTTTTGTGAAACCCCTGGATTCTTCCCTGCGCTTCTATCAGTGTCTTTAACTCATTTTCACTGTGTTGTAAAGTCTCGCTGATGGACAGTGATGGATTGTCTGGGCTCTGGCCTCAGGAAAGCTCTCCTCCACCGCACTGCCTCCGGTAGGTTCCAACGGTTCTCAATTTAATGAGCTCCAACATGCCAGCAATGAGAAGTTTCACCGTGACTCTGGGAAAGAAAGTAGCGGTTGGTTGTCAGAGAATGGAGAGGAGGCTGTTGACCGAACTCTGATTCTCACCCGGTTGAGATCTAAAAATGAATCTGTTGATGAGTAGGAAAGCTGCATTCATGTAATCACAAAAACAGCATATCATGGGGAATGGATTGAGAAAAATGAAGCATCGTCGAAAGTATTGGTTTTGGCCAACTAAAGGTAATGTTCAGTTTCAGTAATTGTTCATGAGTTGATTGTCAACATAGTTTGATGTTACATTTGGGGAGAGAATCTGTGTTAAAGGGATAGTTCACCAAAAAATGAAAATTCTGTCATTTATTTACTCCTCCTCATGTTGCTTCAAAATGGAAAGAAGCATATTTTGAAAAAGACTGTTGTTGTACATTATTGTTTCTCCTCTATGCCCCGCCTTTCTGAAACACGTCTATTTTTACAAAGCTCATCGGTCTGAAAAAGCAAGGTGTGCTGTGATTGGCCAGATATCCAGTGCGTTGTGATTGGCCAAATACCTCAAGCGTGGGATGGAAATGTTATGGCGCTACCATACTGTGATGCCCTGTCAGGCCGGAGCGACGAAACAAAAACATTAAAACCCATTATAAACAAGGCATTTGTTGCATCCAGTGGGGACATAATTA
>NW_015539852.1:2378-5225 GCF_001515605.1 Sinocyclocheilus anshuiensis
GTCCACGGTGAAAGCCGATCTGGTGATCCACAGCGCAAAGTTGTAGTATTTCCTCAGCAACCAGCACGGATCAGCTCCAGGCATGACGAAGCCGATATCGTCCTCTTTTGGAAGGCCAAACAAAGTAGTTTTGCTTTCACAACGAATCACACAGCGCCTTCACGACATGGCGGCGGCAACAACAATACTACAGCGAGAATAAAAGTTATGCCTTCTTTCTTTGCGTGAACATTTGGGCGGCGTTATGCAAATCTTCCCACATAGTGACGTAGGTATGTGGGGGCATGTTAGAACGAGCCGTTTTAGGTAGGCGTGGCTGACTCTTAACTTTTATAAAGAATATCTCTTTGGATTTGAGACTTTAGTCTTTGCAACTTTACAGATCTTCTTTATGCACCAAGAGCTTGTAACACTCAAAAGAGAAAGGAAAAATTGAAATCGCATCATATGACCCCTTTAATAAATCGTCATGCAATTGTGAGATGAGTATTGCATGCAGCAGATGAGTTCATCAGTGTATCTTAATAGTTACACAGTAATCCGAGCGGTTGTCCACTAGCTGGTTTGTACTGAAACTCAGTTTTCTGTTGAAATGCCTGCAGCTGTTTTAGGGCTAATCCAGACACCCCATTCTCTCTCTTACACACCGTCTTGTCCCACCCTCCTAAACTAACTCATAAGCACCTTTTCACTGATCTAAACCTCCACTGACTTATCGCTGGCTGGGGGCTCAGACATCAGCTGTCTGGTTTATTTTTTCAGCCATATTATAGACAAAGCTTCTCACTATGTGTGCAATAATAAACTATGGTAGGTTTGTACAAAGTAGGAATGAGGGTGTTTATGTAGTTGTCAGACTTTAGTGTCCTCAACGACTTCATCAAGTGGAAACCACTCACAGATGTTTATGTGGCCTACATAAACATCACTCTTTAAGTGTTTATGTGAGTAAATGCACTACTGCCTTGTTTATAATAATTTTATCACTACCAGTACCAGTATAGCACAGACTTGAATTTGCAGGTCTAATATTCCTTTGCATAATGGTAGGATGGTGGCACATATGTTAAACTGTTCATATGAGGATTGTGTCCAAAATCAGTTACCAACCCAAGCAGAAGAAAAGCACACGTCTCTTGAGATCTGGGAACCAACACTCACGAGTCCTCCAACTGTTCTGCTTGGCAGGAACTACTGGCCCATTATTTAGTGTGTTTATATTGTGTTGTGGGTTTGTAAAGGACTGGCCATGGCCTGTTTAAAGAACCACAGTTTATTCTTTCTCTCTCTAATCTGTTAGGAAGGAAGAAACTGTTAAAGTGTTTATTTATTTATTTTTTACACTAAAAAGCTTTTCATATTGATTAATTAATGTATGATCAAATAAAACCTTTTTAGAGGGTTCTGGGAATAAAAATCACATTCATTCTTTCTCTAAAGAGAAAATTATTTTGAGCAATTTCCTTATTCATGTCTGATCTACAATTAGCTGAGAAGTCCATTTAATATTATTTTCACCAGAACAATGTTTAGTGTGTGAAGTATTTAATTATTGAAGTATTACACAATCCACAATCTTTGAAAAATAATTAAAATTTTATGAAAAATTTAATTACCATCAGGCCATCCAAGATGTAGGCGAGTTTGTCTCTTCTTTGGAACAGATTTAGAGAACTGAAGAAAGTAATATTATGGACTCGTATTTTAGCTGGAACCTGGAAGCAACGGTTTAAAGTTAAAAATGTATTAATAATGGATTTGTTTCGTACAAACACACAGATTTTAACTTCACAAGACTTTAACTGATGGACTGAAGTCACATGGATTACTTGTGGATTATTGTGATGTTTTTATCAGCTGTTTGGACTTGCACTTTGACGGCACCCATTCACTGCACAGGATCAATTAATGTGGGCTTGTGAGCCAATGCAAAATTTTTCCAAATCTGTTCCGATGAAAAAACAAACTCATCTATATCTTGGATGGCCTGAGAGTAACTTTTAAGCAAATTTGCATTTTCGGGTAACTATTCCTTTAAATTAGATCCACCGATCAGAGAAGTGACTGTTAAAATGGAAATATCCACACTTATAAAGCATTGTGAATTATGTAAATAGAGACTTGCTAGACTTTCAAACAAATTTGGTAGTATTATATGTTTCAATATTTGTTTGTATTTAAATATTTTCCAGTGTAGTTAATAAAAAATAAGTTTTATATTGTACCATCATTGCTGATTATATTACATTATCCCCAGTTGTTCCTGGGATTAGTAGTTCTTTCTCTTACTGAAGACATTTCTAGTCATATATCAGTCCTGATTTGTAAATACCTTTTAGTTTTAGATCAAATATTAAATCATCCTGTTGGCAGGCTTGACAAGACTTAGTCTTTGGAGAATAGACTGGATCCAAGGCTGTTTAAAAAGATTGATGGTCAGTATGCTCTGTTGACATTGTTACAGTTGTTCAGCGGGTGATTAGAATGCTTTTACACGTGTGGTCAACCACAAATGCAAATGATCTGCTGGAGGGAGGGCTGCTCTCTGCTTTTGAAAAACTTATTAAATGCTTTCATGCATCTAAATAATGACATCACATCCTTCCCATACAACTTCCCTTCATAGTTCCTGAGCCATGATGACACCCCGCCTCAATTTTGAGAGCTTCCTCCGCTTTTTCTTTTGCTGTCTCTTTCTGACATTTTCCTTCTCTTTCATTCCCTTTTCTGTCTGTGTTAAGTATAGTTTTTTTGGTAATGACATTTGTGCTGAAGTGCAATATGCATGTGGAAGCCCCTCCTGGAATGAAGTTAAATTCATTTATATACATTCATAATAAATAAATA
>NW_015539852.1:5327-16863 GCF_001515605.1 Sinocyclocheilus anshuiensis
TCTTACGTATTTATTCCTTCACTTTTATATGCATAGTCCATACACTTACATTTTTTTAATACTTATTACTTTAATTTCTTAATACTTAATACTTATTTAATTCTTATATACGGTTTATTTTTATTACTGTTAAAAATATTAAAATAAACAAATGAGTCTGATTGTCCAGCAGGGGGCAGTGGTGCATTGACACTCGAGTACAGAAGCCTGTGAAGTCTTCAATTACTAACTCACTACACTGCTATTCATGTAGTCATTATAAAAGAATGCTTCACAAAACTCAGTGCCCAAAATAAGTGACAAGTATGTGCTGCTTTGTCCGTGTGTTGGCAACTTGTTCTCCAAGTGTTTAGTATATTGTATGCATGTGTGTGTGTGTGTGTGTGTGTGTGTGTGTGTGTGTGTGCGTGACTAGTACAACTGCTGTGTGTGTGTGTGTGTGTGTGTGTGTGTGTGTGTGTGTGTGTGCGTGACTAGTACAAATGAGATTTGTGTATTAATTACAGTATTTCTTAAAGAGGAGAATAACTACATAGCGAGTGTCAGCTCTGTTTTCCCTTCAAGTGACTATAGATATTAACAGCCAAGTTGGACAGCAATGAGGAACATTTTCGTCTGCTTTCAGGACTTACACCCACAAAAAGCTGTCTGACAGGAAATCTGAACTGGCGTGTTTGTGTTATCATGCACGCAGAGATGGTATTTTGGTGGTGCTGTGAGTTTATAACAAGGACAGGAAGGGCTTTTTTCTCAATAATAATGAACCCGTTTTAAGAACACAAACACCCACACCTGCCCTCATTAAATCTGTACAGTAGTACAGTTTACAGATTCAGGGACTCAACTCAGTGACCCGAGTCATTTCCTATCTGTATCAATACCATGAACACAATAGATAGATGAGATGACAGATGAATGGAATGATTGGTTTAGTTACAGTGCCGTGTATCATATAACCTTAATATACATAATTTTGTGTTTGTAATAACTTGAGATTAATGATATCTGTAAGTGAAGATCCCTTATACAATATACTGTGTCCGTATCATAGTAACATAATACAATGTTATACTTTGATATATATACTGTGTATCATGATACTAAATGATGACCATATTCATTAGGGCTGCACGATAAATCGCATGCGATATTTAACGCGCATCTTGTCAGTAAAGACGGTTCTTATCGCATGCGATATTTAATGCGTATCTTGTCAGTAAAGCCGCTTCTGTAATCAGCGGTAAATCTCCATCACGTGCGTGCTTTCGCATGAAGCAGCATTTACTACACAGAGCCGTTGTTCACTGACAAGCTGCGCAAAACCACGATCATATTTTGCGCATGTTTTGCGCAGCTTGTCGGTGAACAGCGGCTCTGTGTAGTTAATGCTGCTCCATGTGAAAGCCCGCACGTGATGGAGATTTACCGCTGATTACAGAATGACTTTACTGACAAGATGCACGTTAAATATCGCATGCGATTTATCGTGCAGCCCTAATATTCATAAACCTTCACATGGTAGGCCTATGTCAAGATTACCCATTCCAAAAACCCATTTTATTACCACAGTAATTTGTTTTTGTATAGAGAAGAGTTACATTTTCCCTACTGCCTTTGTTTTATCATCCGAAAGTGTGATAATATTGTAGGTGGTGACAGTGCCATCCACCCCCTTCCCCTTCCCCCACAAATCACTGACTCATCTGTATTCCTCCTCAGTCTCCCATGTGGCCCTTTCCTTTCGTCACATGACCGGTGCGTGCCCTCCAATAGCATCAACCTCATTTTCGCCCCTCTGCTGAATTACAGCGATACGTGGACTCCAGTGACCCGACCAATCAGAGGAGAAAAGCTGGCATTCTCCAAATATCATACCCACTCTTCAATATTCCTCTAGTTTTTTTATTAAGTCACACCCCACCCCTTTATCCCGACAACTTTATAAAGACAACACCACCCCCAACCCGCAGAATCCCCCCCTGTTTGTTGGCCCACCCCTACAGCAACACAATAGGGGTAATTGTCCATGCAGCACACACACATTGGCACATAAAGATGGACAGACAAGAGCGTGTGGCGTTTCCCTGCCATATGCCGTCCCTCTTCTGGAATGTGATTATCCTCAGTGGAGAGAAAAACAGAGGCTGAGCGGAAACACAGTGTGCGGGGGAAGCAAGCGAGGGGGAATAGAAGGAGGAGGAGGAGCAGTAAAGCAAGTGTAGAGACAGAGAGAGAGAGAGATTGAGAGGAAGGATGGAGGATGCAGAGTGTTTGGCGGCACGGCTAGAGAGGGGAGGGTTCATGAGAGTGCAGTTCAGTCTGGCGTGATTCTCTGGATAAGGACAACGGAACTGAACTGAAGTGGAAATCTCACACACACACACAGCTGCTGTCTCCAATCCGACGAAGACTCAGGTCAGTGGTGTTTCTTCACATGTAAAGATCGCCGCTGCTGACCACATTTGAGAAGGGCTGTGGCTCTTGAAGCTCTTTAGGTTTATTGCAGAAGGCCGTACAGTTTAGTCTTTTAACTATATAGTGTTGAATAGAAACCTGCTGTTTTGTATATTAAAGCATGTTTATGTGTGGTGTTTTGTCTAGGGAGATGCATATTTAACTCTGTAGACACTGAAGCAGCAGTGTGTCTGTACGTGGGTGGATTTGAACCGTGCTTTTGTGTAAAACCTAGAGCAATAACATATTTAAATATAATTTTTTATGCTGCAGTCACAGTGATGAGCAATCCTGGGGTGAATCAGCCACGTTAATGTGAACGCAGACACAGATGCAGAAACAGATGGATGTGGAAACAGGTCTGGGTGCTTCATGGAAGCAGGTGGAGATCTGTGTGTGTGTGTGATTGGTGTGTGATCAGTATCCAGACACCAGCAAACACCACACAGCTATCAGATTAAGCAGATAAGTATCTCTTTACAGGATCAGGAGAGTGTTAAGACTCATTAACGTGCTAAATAACACATATGTAGTAACCATCACAGACGGCTAAGACTGCTTTAGCACCTCGGTTCAAGCGCTTTACGTCAATCTCTCTGTGTCTCTTTTTAAGGATGAACTTTGTCTGAGGTGTTTATCATCAAATATAGACATTAGATATAAGCTGAGGAAGAAGAGAGACTACTTTTACTATTACACTAGTATTACACTAGTTCTAAGTTTGGAATAATTAATGTTTTTGGAAGAAGTCTCTTATGCTCATCAAGGTTGCATTTATTTGGTAAAGAATACAGTAAAGACAGCAATAGTATTACAATTTAAAATAGCTGTTTTCTATTTTAATATATTTTAAGATGTAATTTACTCCTGTGTTGGCAAAGCTGATTTTTTGCAGTCATTACTCCAGTCTTCAGTGTCACATAATAATCCTTCAGAAATCATTGTAATATGCTGATTTAGTTGTTGTCAGTTATTACTGGTGATCAGTTATTATTAATGGTTATTTTTTATTATCAATATTGAAAACAGTTTTTGCTTCTTAATTTTTTGTGGAAACAATGACTTTTTTTTTTACTTCAACATAATAATAAGAAATGTTTATTGAGCACCAAATCAGCGTATTAGAATGATTTCTGAAGGATCATGGGACACTGAAGTGTAGATATTTTAAATGTAATAATTAATTTATTATTTCACAATATTACCATTGTTCCGTATTTTTGATCAAATAAATGCAGTGAGCATAAAACTTTCAAAAAGTAAAGTCAAGTCAAGTCAAGTCAAGTCACCTTTATTTATATAGCGCTTTTAACAATACAGATTGTGTCAAAGCAACTGAACAGCATTAATTAGGAAAATAGTGTCAATAATGCAAAATGACAATAGTAAACACAAATTTTTCAGTTAAAGACAGTTCATCATTGAATTCAGTGATACTTTACTTTAAAGAAAAGTAAAGTAAAGAAAAAAATTAATAATTCCAAACCTTTGGCCAGAAGTTTAATTTTACATAATTATAGAGCTAGAACATTGGATATTTTGAGTTCATATTAAGATTTTTGACTTTTGATTACAAACTCGTACCGAGAACAGGTGCACAGAAATGTTTTATTATCGGCTTCTCAATGTCGAGCATGTGACTGCTTTCAGTTGTGAGGTTAATCATGCACACGCAAGAAGCAAAAAGCAGAACTGTGCTGCAGGAAAATTACATAAAAACAAGCTCAAAAACAGAAGAGAGGCTCATACCTAATCAAGGGTTGCAGAATTATGTGAGGCTCTGTCTGCATGCCGCTGAATTTTCAGCATGCTGACTAAGTCAAAGATTATGAGTTTTGCAAGTGTAGCATCCATTCATTTCCTGCTATAATTGTTTTTAAGGCCCATAAGGTTTTACACATTCCCATAATTCTGTTCACATTGGGACAAAATGAGTCTATTGAGATGAAAGCTAAAAAGTGGGTTGATTTGTTGATATTATTACACATTTAGACTTCATTCTCATTGATCTCTCACTCAGCAGCTTTTATAAATGCCTGTAATTATTCTCTAGTCGCCAACAGTCAGCACATTCATGCACACATAATTAAAAAATGAGGAAATTGGATCCTTTTTAACTGCACATAGGGGGATTTTACGGCAGTTGCTTTTATTTATTTATTTTTTTCTTTCTCTGGACGTGTTGGTAGCATGGTGCATCATCTAAGCTGATGTTTATAGTGTCTATGTTGTTGTTGAATGAACATTCACTCATAGTCAGTGTCCTGCTTCTCACATTGGCTGAGAAACCGGTTTTGTGACCAGTGAGGGGAAGGAGTGAGACACAAACACAGGAAGGACAAAAAAAAAATTGTTATGAGTGTCACTTGTAAGACGAGTTGCATATTGTGGGCATTTCCCTATTGTTTAGCGTATTGATGTCTGCTTAAGATGGAGAAACATCTTAGGAATGTGAGAAAAACGCAGACCAGGACATACAGGAGAACCAAGAGCAGAGCAGGTATTTTTCTCTCTCTTTTTTTTTTTTTTTTTTTTTGTTTTCTTTTTTTTCTTTTTCTCCTTTTTTTTTTTTTTTTTTTTATTAGAGTTTTTTCTTTGTTTTTTTTTTTTGTGCGTTTCCTTATGCATCAAATGACATGACCTTCAGCTCACATATATTCGTGCCAAGATCTCACATTGTACTCATGATATTTAACAGTCTTGTTTTTTTTACCTCTGCAAATATTACAGTCAGATAGAGAGATGCTTTTTGTCTGAATTTTCTTAATAACAACACACAAACAGATCATTTATATATCTGTTGGTATGCGTTTTAAATCTGTGGAGAGTTAGCTGTAAATTCTAGCATGTATGAACAGGTGAATCTCACACAGCAGGTCAAAAAAACGTGTCCAGGCCATATATCACCCCAAAATCAAAAGAAATATGACCTGTGCAATTATTTTTTACTTAAAGAAAATAAAAATAAAAACATTGATTCATTCATTTAACCACAAGCATATTTCCCCCAAATTCTCATTATTGTAATAAATAAATAATTAAATGATTTTTATAGATCATAGTATTTATTTAAGGCCAATTGAGAAAAAATAATCATTGTACTAGTAATTTTAATGTATTAGTAATACAGAAAAAACAATATTGAGAATAATGATACATGCAAGGTTATATAATGCTAAAAAAAGCTTAGTTTTCTCTATGCAAAATTTAACTGATCTTTTTCCTTTTGATGTTTGGATGAAATATGGCTTGCTCAGATAAGAAGCTGCAGTTTGTGGTCAGTTATTAATACTGCCTTTATTAATAATATTGATTATTTCTACAATAAAGCTGTGGTAAATTGTATTAATCCTCGGTATCATCAAAAAAATAAGTAGTAATGACAGTAGCTGCTGTTGTATTTTGGTAGAAATTGACTACTATATTTATAAGGAACTTAGTTTATTGTGTCAATATTAAATCGATGTGATGTAATGAACCATTGCTTTCATGCATCAATTCAGTTTAGTGTTCTGTTTGTTCTGTTAGTTGGTTACAAATACATTAAATGCATGCGTACATACTGGAAATTGATTGAGCCTGATTAAGGGAAGTATTTATACTTTCATCGACCAGATCCATAATTCACTGCCTATTGGAAACCACGATATTTACAATTGTAATGGCCACTCGACTGTGAACATGATTCATGGCGCATCTCCTCTAATGCTCTAACAAGGGCTCCACATAAAAGCTAAATTACATGCTACACAGAATCATAAATAATCTCATAAAACATGTCGTTGCTATTTTCCTTTGTGTTCAGATGAAAGATGGCTGTATTTTGTGTTTCTATTCGAGGAAACGGATTAACTGAGGTGTCATGGAAACATCTATGCATGGTTATCCAGCTCTATACGTCCCAGTAACCCATTTTGCAGTGTTTGTTGAGAATAGCTCATAAAAAAGGTTTCATATAGGGTCCCAACAGCCCCCTCTTTCATCTTCGTTTAAGTTTGTTTGTTGTGGTTGTTGTGTTAGCTTACAGAATGTGTTTTTTGTAAAGCTGCTATTTTAAATGGCTATTATGTGAGCATGTGTGCACGTTCGAGTGTGCGGGGGACACCAGCTCCTTCTGTCACAAGGGCTCCAGATGGTACGAGGAAAAAGCCTTGCTTTAATCTCACGTCCGGGATAAAACATAAACGCACACCCTGTCCCGCTCAAAATGTAACTTACTTTAAACTTGTTTCACTGTTCGTTAAACTGACTGACTATTTTGTCACATTCTCACTTTATTCAATGAGTTCTCTATCATTCATCACTGCATTTTCTCTCTCTTTACTTCCCCATTCTCTTTAGTTTTCTCTCAGGAGCGTTACATTATTAGTGTGGTCTTATATTTTCAGCTGTGTGCTTTATAAGCTGCATGTGTGTCAGTGTGTGCCTTCTTGCACACGTGTGTACAATTGGCAACCACATGCCACTTGTTTACCGATTGGCTTTCATCTTTTATGTGCGTTAGAAATAGAGTACATTAACACAGCTCTCACATGCCCTAGATATTACAGCAGAATTACTTACTGGTGAGTCTCTGGAGATTTACTTTTCTTTTGTTTTGCTACAAACGCTGGATTAATGTACTCTCATCCTCTCTATTTACACACAGACCTTCTGCTCCTTCTGCTGTTTTTATCATCCAAAAGACATATATCTACTGCAGTTGTTCTGCAGTCATACTATTATGCGTAGTACAGTTTTATGTTTTCACTTTTAAGGGAAAAATTATATTTTGCATGCAGATTATGATTATTTATTTAATTACTTTGCATTATTAATTTGCATCATTTGAAGCTTCCAACTTCGTATGCATTAGCCTATAGAATTTCATATAATAAAATGAGGTGTATTTTTATTTATTTAGTTTGCATTGTGAAATTTTAAGATTAAAATCTGTATAAATTCTAATTTGTCATATAATTAAATTAAGCCTATTCATTATGTGTTTGTTTATTGTGGCATTAATTTACACTTCTAACTTTGAATAAATTTTATAATTTTATATAATTTATTTAGGCCTATTTTATTTATTTATTTTGTATTGTGACATTATTTTAAGCTCCCAACTTTGTATAAGTTATATATAAATGATATCATTTGTATAATTTATGTAATTTAAATCATTAGAATTTTAAAAAGTATATTTATTTATTTAATTGTATTTGTTTTTGCAATCGTAAATTATTTTAAAATTCCAACTTTGTATATTTTGCAAAAGGTCCTTTTGTATTCCAACAGGACAGTGCTGTGTGCAATAAGCGAGGTTCATATCAAAATCATTTACTGAGTCTTGTGTTAAAGACCTGGCCTGCTGAAAAGCCAGACTTGAACTCCATTGAACACCTTTGGGATGAAATAGCATTCATGTCTAAATGGGATCAAATCCTCAAGGCATCTTCCAACATCTAATGAAAAGTCTTTCCAGAAGAATGGAGGCTGATAGCAGGACCAACTCTCTATTAATACCAATGGTTTAGTGTCATTTACCATTTGGTACTAATTTTTGCAGATCTCTTCCTGCTCTTATTTTTAACCCACCCACGTGTTTCTCAGTATCTTTATCCCCCTCAGTTTCCATCTGTATCTACATCATTTAGGATCATGAAAACAGCTCAAAATACCTTTTGGAAACTACCAAAAAAAGTGCAGAGAATAAAACTAACTAAATATATCTCTTGGTGTCTTTCAGATAAAGCTGGCAACCCCAGCTGCTTTCCCTCCAAACAATCTGAGGAAGAGGAGCCTTGTGTTGGGGTGAAGATCGTTCAGAACAAGGGTGGGCAACAACCTTCTCTTCCTCTGCTTCCTAATCTGTCTATTCCTTTCTCCATTTGATAAGACTTCTAGCTCTGATCCTTGGGAGTCTACCATTTACTGGAGTTGTTGATGCATATATGGTGTGTCAGATTGAATCTTTTCTAAAAAAAAAAAAAAAAAAAAAAAACTGTAGCTGCGAGCTGTTGGATTTATGATTTGCTGTAAGAGATAAGAGATAATTTTATGTTATGTAATAGTAGTTTTAAGGCTTATTATGGGAATGAATAGGCATGACTGAGCCACACTTACTGTACATGCAATGAGGTCAGTGATCCATCAACCTCAGATTTTAGTCTGATCACCCTCATTTCTTCACCCAGCATTGTTCTGTTTTCTCTGCATTCTGCATTCTTTTGTTTCTCTTGAATAATTGAAGAAGGTTAACATGAAGACCAATTTGTAGAATTTTGTAGTTATATCAGACCATATTTGATGTTTAATCCTCTGGGGTCCGAGGGTGTTTTGGGGCCTGGAAAAGTTTTGACATGCCCTGACATTTGTGCTGTTTTCAGTATCTTAAATACACATTAATGACTAAAGTCTGATTACACTGTAATCAGCACAAACTGTGCTACAATAATACACGAGCAGCATGAATATAGCCTACATGTTTGTGTTTTTGAGAAAACATTTATGCATGGTTAGTAAAAAATGAAAATTTTTAAGTCATTAAAATAAGGCCATAAAACTCATACATAACATTTGTTCACAAGACTTTTGAGAACTGGATGTGATAGACTAGAGTTTTTACTATAAAATGATGTGAAAATCATCCTGCTCAATCATTCACAAAAAAACTATATATTGATTAACTTTTGTAAGACATTTTTGTGTTAGAAAGGCGTATGAGAGGGAGTGACAATGGCCATGAATATTAGTGATTCACACCTGAGAGACAAAGGGCCCTCCCCTAATGGCCCATCAGTGTGACTGTGACTGAGGCAGGTACTGGCGGAACTGTCGACCCCAGGGGGTTAATGAACAATTATGTGGGGAACGATCACTGGGCCAATGAATTTAAACGGTGAGCTACCTAGCACAACACCACATGAATGGAAACCATTCAGTCTACAAAATATTATTTTTCTTGTGATTTCTAAAGCTAAAAAAATACTTTACATGGAAGAAATTGCTTTTATCGCTTTGAATAAAAGTGTTCAATAAATACCACTTAAATTCAAAAACAAGAATACGTATTGTGCTGTAAGTGTCTCCGTGTGTCAACAAAGGCCTCGTCAACTTCACAAAGTTTGCTTTCATTTGTAAGATCGATATTACCTAGAAAGCTTTTGTTCTCCAGACCTTATATGGGAATACAAATGGAAGTATGTGGTGACAAGACTTTACAGTAGTTAAGTCTGGTCAGACCTGTTTAAGCGAGGCATGAATGCTGTACTGAATTTATTTTAATTGTAGACTTATGATAATGCCAAATGTAAGAGATATCACTGAGCTGACTATATGAGAACTTCACCTTTATGTGATCTTATAACTTAACCTTATAACCAGGTGGTTAATGGTGTGGTTTTGGTTCTGAGTATTTGACCTATAGTGGTTGAGTGGTTTTTAATTGCTTAGATACTTTGTACAGTTTTTTTAACCATCACATACTATATCTCATATAGGCTACAACTAAAAAGTTAGATTTTTTTTAAATAAATTAATATATTTATTCAGCAAGGATGCATTTAATGGTTTAAAAGTTTTCTGTTTCAAATGAATGCTGTTCTCTGAACTTTCTCATCAAAAATGTTTTACACTTTACACAAAATATTAAACAGTACAACTGTTGCCAACTAGTGCTTACTAACTTACTAGTGGATTCAAAAACGTAGGTTTTGAAAATTCGTACTGACCCCAATCGTTCGAACAGTGGCGTGCATATATAGTGCTAAACATTTAGTACTTATATATAGTGCTGGGCGGTATGACCAAAAATTTATATCACGGTATTTTTCAAAATTATACCGGTTTCACAGTACATGACTATGTTTAGCACAACAAGTCACTAATCGTACACTGGAAAAAAAATAGTGCAGATACAATTTTAATTCAGAAATTGTACTCCAATAAGCTTTGTTTTATTTACAACTTTATAAGTCATTTTTATATTGTACCAAGACAAACTGATAATGTTTTTTTTTGAGCAGTGGTTGATGAAGCAGAAAATTCCCACCTGACCTGCCTAGGTCATTACATCATTGGTTATACACTGACAGCTCTTGAGTGATTGTTGTTGATACTGTTGCTATGGCAGGTTGATGTTCAGATGTCATGTTTTCCCCTCCAAAGGGGAAATACTAAAAGTAGCTTCAAATTGACACTGGAAGTGATCCAAGCAGAATTTGAAAATTTGACTTCATTAACTGCATGCAACAGAAAGGGCATCAGTATTTACACAAACGTCAGGTTTGAGTTGAGTTGTGGCTGTCTGGGATGTGTCAAGATGGTTGTGCAACACCAGATGCTCAGGTCTCTTCTCTGTCTGCACTCCATGTCGAAAATTAGATTAAAGTAAATCAGATTTGCAGTGGAATCTGGTTAACAGTTTAATAAACTTGTAAGGTGTGGCTTTGCATGCAGTTTACATGTTCAAGACTTGTGCGTGTCCATTTATCATTTCCCTCCCTTGAATGATTGCCATTCAATCTGTGCCTCTCAAGTATGAGCTCCATTTAATTTTAGCGTGTTTATCCCGAGTCCATTAGAATTTTGTAACGTGAGAGTATTTGTCTGCCAAGAGGGTTTGAAATGAGACTGATGCTGCTCAAGGCTGTTGAAAGGGCACCAGAGACCTTAGTCAGGGTTCCGCCATATTTCACTTTTTACAGGAATGAAAATGAGGTTGTGAGAGATAGAAGCACAATGCGTTCAATGGATTGTACTGCTTTTTAACAACATGCCAATTGTTCAGCTTTCCAGAAAACCTACAGTAGACAAAAACTCTACAGAACAGTTTTGAAAATGACGTCTGATCTATAACCTTTTCACAGTGCAGGCCATTATAAAGAAAGACTCTCACAGCCTTGTTTTCTTCCACGTAAAATTCAGAATGTCGTCCATTCTGACTAAAATCTATTAAATTTCTTCCTTATTTATCTTCAAAGCAAAAATGACACAAAAATTATCATTTTGTCATTATTTACTCACCCTCACAGGTATCTTTCTCCACAACATAAAAGGAGCATTTTTAAAGAATGGCTTTTCAATGCAACAAATATATATA
>NW_015539852.1:17253-17555 GCF_001515605.1 Sinocyclocheilus anshuiensis
GAGTTTCAAAATATGCCAGTTAATGGTCAAAATATTGAATGTGTATATATATATATATATTTTTTTTTTTAATATATTTACTACAAATAATATTTTGCAGACTCTTGGTTATGACAATATTGGACATAAAAAGACATATAAAAAGACAATCATTAATTTATCATTTCGAGGTGCAGAAGCTATCATTAACACACAGCACTATGTATGTACATTGTAACATCTAGTGGATTTTATGCACAATGAATGTGGCCTTCACCAGTTTTTGGCTTGTGTGTGTGTGTGTGTGTGTGTGTGTGTGTGTG
>NW_015539852.1:18667-22366 GCF_001515605.1 Sinocyclocheilus anshuiensis
TTTGGCTTGTGTGTGTGTGTGTGTGTGTGTGTGTGTGTGTGTGCGTGTGCGCGCGAGTTTGGAGGGAGGGGCTGTTTCCTCGTGTCTTTGTTGAGGAGTTTCAGTCAGTCTGTGGTTTATAGAGGACCGGAAGGCTTGAATGAAGAAAACTGCTCTTATTTTTGTCTCATTGTCCTGGGATTATTTGTCCTCATTTTAACGGACAGAAGGTGAGATTACTTTGTCTTGACAATGATCACACTGCTTACCACTGCTAGTCTTCTGTTTATTGGTTAACTTGGTCTGTTTAGATGTGACAGTATAATTCAACTTGGCAACAGCACATTAGTGGAGGACACTGGAAGAGCTTTTATGTATTTTCACACAAATTAGGCTAGTTATTCTTTCTTCTCTGTGACAGTGGTTACTTAGAAATTAAAGGTTGTTTTATAGAATAATTGCAATCAGAATGCATTAGTGAGTATTTCATATGATATTTTGCTATTTTAAGAATTTGTCTCAGACATTTGGTACCCATGTCTGCTTTATTTTTTTAATTCTTATGGGTTTGTTTGTCAACATGTATGAACAAGTTCAAGCAGTTCACATTTTTCAGTCTTGTTAGTTTGCTTTTGTCTTCTGGCGCCATTGCATGTTTAAGGAAATGCATTTAACATATGTGCATTTCTGACTTCCTTCACGTTTATGTATTGCCTATCTTTGTTCCTCTGTTGCATGACAAGCTCTGAAAACTTTTGCTAACTATTCCTGCTCCTTAATGTCAGTTCCCACCACATTTGCAAACTAAATGAGCTGTTCTTATCTGTTCTGTATTGGTTGGTACTTTCCCACAAGGTTTGTATTGATAGTACAGTACCAAAGTGCAGCTATATTCAAATATACAGTATGGTGGTTTTCCCATAAACTGAAAATTGTTCTATTCAAATTAAGGTTGATTTATTATGTTGTAACTGGATTTTATGTGTCAAATTTACATGTACAGAAATGTAAACACATCTGGAATGGTTTTAGTAACCAGTAATGTTTTTTTACTGGAACAAACTGCTTTTATTAAACTCAGATGTTGATCTGATTTAAGCCATAATCTTGAACTGGGCTCTCTGTATATGTCAGGTCAAACCACAGACTTTTTTTTCCCTTTCTGTACTTAGCCAGGAATGCCAAAGTTGGCACACGCCTGTGTTTTAGACTCTGAGAATGCGGAACATTTGTGCTTTTTCCCATGCAAACATTTTAGCAGCAATTATTATCATAGTTTACATTCACTAGACCACACATGGTTTGATATCAACCTAGCTCACTTTTCTACTCATTATAGCTGCAAAAACCCAGCGAGACATTTTTAATGGATCTGCACGCAGGTGTTTCTCTGTTATGATGTGCACTGTTTCGATTTCATCTGCTAGAGGATTTTGGGAAGAGGTTGCCATGGTAACTCAGAGGCCAGTTATATAGTCTGAGCAAGGCCATGCCATGAGGTACACTATTCACCTGAGGAAGTTTTCGTTGTTTTGTTAGACAGATGCAGTATGCTTACACAAACACACTGAGGTAGACAATAGCCACTTTTTCATGTTTACAACTAAATGGCGTGGAGTAACTGTGTCAGCTCCTTTAGAGCTTTGTTTCAAACAGTTTGACAGCATACTTCTTATGTTAGAGTCAATCATCTAACCTTGTACATGAACAGTGTTTTTCACATGTAGCATCAGATCTTTTCTGGTAATGTTGCAACTTCTTCATTTTGACAGCCGGCCCTCATCACACAGGACCTCTAAATAGAAAATGTTGATGAATGTACTGATAAGACTGAATGTGTGAAAACGCTTAATGTTAGTCAGAATTATATACCAACTATTTCTGCATGTTTCTGGAGGTATTTTGACGCTTAGTAAGAAAGTACTGTCATTGTCTCTTTTGTAGCACTTTTATGCATTTTTATATTACAATTGTATAAATTAATGCAAACCCAATTTTTATGGAAACGTTAGTGGTGCTTGCCCATTCAAAACTCACTGTCACAGTGTTACAGTGTTTTTGATGGTTGCTAGGGTGTTCTGAATGGTGGCTAGGGGTCAGAGTTTAACACATAAGCTTAGGGGTTTGTTCATATACAGAAAAAGGAATTATGCACACACAGGCAATAAATAGAAATTCTACGGAAGTGTTAGATGGCCTTGAGGATATTACAAAAATATTTATTTTAGACAGAAATGTTCTGATATCAGTGAAATGCAGACATTTAGAGGCATTTTCTGGTCCGTAAAAGAAAGCTTGTTTCAATCCTGGCTACAAACTGAGCCAGAACTGAGATGAATGGACCAATCACACATGAAGCTGTCGTTACACCATCACCACTACCACCATATATTTACTTCCAGCACAACAGCATCATTCATCCTCAGACATGGACAGTCCCATGCAGCCTATTGGCCTAAGATGTTTGCAGTGAAGAAAAGGGGGCCAGATGAAGCTGGGAAGGCCATAGAAAGCCTCTTTGTGCTTCCTAATGCATTAACATCCTCATGTTCTAATTTAACAAGACATGGGCAAGACATCATTTGCATGAGTGCCTGTAACAAGGTGGTGTACAGAGGAAAGGGACAGACTTGGGTGTCCTGTTCATTGCACCCAAATAAGGAATTCTCAGAAAAGGTTCTCTAGACTTTCAAAGTAACTTAATGTTGTATATACTTGTGTATTTTACATTTATGGACTCAAAATGAAACTTTTGAAAACATATTGGCTTTCTGATTATGAGTCAACAAGTGAGCGTAAGAAATTTTGGAGAGGTTAACTTTATGTGATGCAGCACTCTTTGTTCTCGTTTAGTCTAAAGCCCCGTTCATCCCAATGACAATAGTTTTAATGATAACTCTATAACTAACTAGGGGTGGGAATCAGGCCTCACGGTACGATATTATCACGATACTTGTGTCACGGTACAATATTATTGCGATTTTAAATATATTGCGATATTCTGCGATATATTGCAATTTATTACCTTTTTCCAACTTTTAATTATGTCCCCAAAGGAAAACTTTGACAACATTGGACAGTCCCATGCAGCCTATTGGCCTTCCTATGTTTGCAGTGAAGAAAAGGGGGCCAGATGAAGCTGGGAAGGCCATAGAAAGCCTCTTTGTGCTTCCTAATGCATTAACATCCTCATGTTCTAATTTAACAAGACATGGGCAAGACATCATTTGCATGAGTGCCTGTAACAAGGTGGTGTACAGAGGAAAGGGACAGACTTGGGTGTCCTGTTCATTGCACCCAAATAAGGAATTCTCAGAAAAGGTTCTCTAGACTTTCAAAGTAACTTAATGTTGTATATACTTGTGTATTTTACATTTATGGACTCAAAATGAAACTTTTGAAAACATATTGGCTTTCTGATTATGAGTCAACAAGTGAGCGTAAGAAATTTTGGAGAGGTTAACTTTATGTGATGCAGCACTCTTTGTTCTCGTTTAGTCTAAAGCCCCGTTCATCCCAATGACAATAGTTTTAATGATAACTCTATAACTAACTAGGGGTGGGAATCAGGCCTCACGGTACGATATTATCACGATACTTGTGTCACGGTACAATATTATTGCGATTTTAAATATATTGCGATATTCTGCGATATATTGCAATTTATTACCTTTTTCCAACTTTTAATTATGTCCCCAAAGGAAAACTTTGACAACATCT
>NW_015539852.1:23066-26563 GCF_001515605.1 Sinocyclocheilus anshuiensis
GCGTTATTTGAGCGGACTTTGCTTTTCCGATGAGCATGAGCGGTACACGAGCGGAACGCACATTCATAGCGTCAAACCGCGCAGTGACGAGGAGAGTGAAACATGCGCGCTGAACACTGCCGGGCGGGGCGCGACGCGGCGTGCCATATATATTATTATTATTAATATTATATGTAGCCTATATTTTCAGTGCATCCCTACTTACATCCCCTCCTTGTTTACAAATCCGAACTAAGTCCATACATCCGATTTAAACGCGGACGGGGCTTTCCTGAAAACTTTCCGCGATGCCGCCCTCTTTATTTTACTAACTTACTGCATGCTGAAGGTGACCCAGCTGACCTCACCAGAAAAAAACTCAACACCACCATATAGTGGATTGTAAAGAAATTGATTTTATTATGCTACCAAATAGTATAATAAAAGATCGATACTTGGCGTCCGTGTATCGATACAGTATTGCCGTGGAAAATATTGCGATACTATGCTGTATCGATTTTTTCCCCCACCCCTATATCCACTCTGCAACTAATGGTAATGGCACAGAGAAACAATATCAGTGGAATTACTTTAAGACCGATTTTTTTTTTTCTGATGCCGATGAATAATATAACATTGACAATCAGACTCTGACTTTAAAGAGCTTACGCATTTAAAATGGCAGACAACTGTAGCGCAATATGCTCTGTAATAAACAGAGCATTATCATCTGTTGGTGTGGATGCTAGTTATCTTTATAGTTCTTGTTGTGAACAGGCCTTAATTCTATGAGAACAGGGAAGTCCACACCACTATAACGATAATGACACACAGGAACGATATCGTTGGAATCACTTTCAGAACAATTATTTCAAGCTGATGAATGATAAAAACATTGACAGCCAATCAGAATCCACCTGACTTTAAAGAACTCGAGCATTTAAAGCAGTAGGCAATATAACTGCAGTGCACACTTTTAATATACAGAACGATATGGTCCGTAGGCAGGGGTGTGAAGTAACGAATTACAAATACTCACGTTACAGTAATTAAGTAGTTTTTATCAGTAATTGTACTTTTTTAAGTAGTTTAAAAAGTGATGTATCGGTACTTTTACTCCGCTATTTTCCTCCGTTTGTGGTCGTTACATGCTTATTTTAATTTAATTTTTATCCATCAACGTGATTGGATAGATAGTAATAGGTCTCGTGACTTTCGTCAAATCAAATTGTGCATAGAAAACTTTAACCGCCAATTGTTTATCATGGCTGCTGGAAGTGCATTATTCAAGCATCAGTTCAGTCGAATCTTCCTCTAACTTGATATGTTAAGGTCAATTTCGGATTTCTGCTTACTAAATGATTTGTATATATGCTTGCCTATATACACGGCCTGAAATTTGGTGTGAGGTTGCGGCATGGGCGTAGCTTGTGGGGGGGCCAGGGCTGGTACATTTCAAAATTTACCTGGAGTGTTTTCTCAACCTTTCCTCTCCTCTCATCATAAAAACGGAGCCCCGCACACATGACATGCAGGGACAAAATAGCTGTTCACATTGCTGCATATCTTGCACTTGTAATATCTAAAGAGAGAGAGAGAGCATCCAGTTTTGTTGACATAAAACTGGACGCACCGGTGTTACAAGATTTTCCGTTTCTGAGATTTTTGGTTTCAGTGGGCGGAGCATACATGAATATTCATGAGTTACCCGGACATGATCGTGGAACCAGGTGGAACTGAGAATTTCAGTTCACGCCCCTTATATCTCAGCAGGTTTAATGGAATATAAAAAAAAAAGGTAAATATATTTCCAGCGTTGCACAAACTACATTTATCATTTCGTAGCCGTTTATAATGATTTTATTAGTTTACAGTGCACGTTTTGTGCAGTCGTCCCTGACTGAATGATTGCAGACATTTTTGTGTAATGTTAGGATAAAGCACAGCAAACCTCAGCTAGTTCTATACATTGATTTCAGTTCTTTGTGCTCTTCATTTGTAGCTTGCGATGCTTTAAAACTGTGTCTGTTATTAGTTGTTATAACATGAATTAATACATATGAATAAATGAATACATCACTGCCTGCAACAAATGAAATAAACCTATATAAACGTCTCTAGACATATTTTTTGTATACTGGCGTGATGATCCATGTCTTACATTCTCCATGTTGTCTGGTTGTGAATTGTCTGCTGTCTGGTTGTAAACTGATACAATCATACACTGCTGCAAAAATATATTGCTAAAATTTCTTTTTGTTTTTTTTTTCCTGTTTCCAACGTAAAATAGTTAAATATTTTTACAAACAAATATAAATTTACAAATCAAGATTATCACAAGGTTTAAGGCTCCATTTGCACAGTGAAACCAAAAAATCCCAGAACACCTGGATGATTACAGCTACAGGTTTCCAATAATAGCGCAGATCCAACTACCATTTAAATTATTTATCTGTTACTAGGGATGTAATTCGATTCACGATTTTGATTTCACGATTCAATTTGATTCACGATTTTGATTTCACGATTCAATTTGATTCACGATTTTGATTTCACGATTCAATTTGATTCACGATTTTGATTTCACGATTCAATTTGATTCACGATTTTGATTTCACGATTCAATTTGATTCACGATTTTGATTTCACGATTCACAAAGATGCCGCATACATGCAACATGAGCAGTTTTAATCTAAATTAGGTTGTATAATTTCGAAATTTGAAGCAAAAATAGAATGATTTGACTTTAGTTTTGTGAAACTATACATAACAAATATCTGCATGAAAGCTGAGCCGAATGAGACGCAGATGCACTCTCGGCCAGCAGGTGGCGCTTAAAGCGTTTTCTTGGTTTCTGCTGTAAACAAAGCAGCGCTGCACTTATGAACTTTAATATGCGTTATACAGCCGATTTGAATCGTCACATATTTAAATCGATTTTCAACCGGCTCGCGGTTAATTGTTACATCCCTATCTGTTACCTTTTAAGTTTTAAAACTGTCATCTGGCAATGAATGAAATAACATTCACCACCATATCAGTGGCCTAATAAACATTTAACATTTTGCACTGATGTTATTATCTGTCATCTGTTCTTTGACCATGTGTTGCACTGTACCTGGATGATAGATGATACAGATCATTGATAAAAATGCATGGTCTATTTTGATGCACAACAAACACTCAAGTCACAGAGTTCTACAGGGAACTGACACCTGCTCAACGAGAGAAAGCACAGAACAGATGCAAAGAACCGTCTGTGTTTATCCGTCGACGCCGCAGAAGAACAACATAATTCTTATTCTGACGTTTTTATTGCATTACTCTAAGTTTTACAAGTCTCAGTCAGTTGGAAAAATATTGAGCTTCTTGCTAAAAACACATCCCTTCCATCTTTATTTGACCCTCTAACTATAGCACTCTGTATTCTATGTATTCTAAATCTATTTGTGACCCTGGACCACAAAACCAGTCATAAGGGTCAATTTTTCGAAATTGAGATTTATAAATCATCTGA
>NW_015539852.1:28604-35639 GCF_001515605.1 Sinocyclocheilus anshuiensis
GAACTTTAATATGCATTATACAGAGGCAAGATGAAAAGAAAAAATACCATCTAAATTTTTCTAAAGACAGTAAGTTCCCCTCAGACATGCATTCATATAAGCTCCTACACCTAATTGAATCGCGATTTGTTTAGCATCTCAACCGATTTGAATCGTCACATATTTAAATCGATTTTCAACCGGCTCGCGGTTAATTGTTACATCCCTATCTGTTACCTTTTAAGTTTTAAAACTGTCATCTGGCAATGAATGAAATAACATTCACCACCATATCAGTGGCCTAATAAACATTTTGCAGCCTACACTGATGTTATTATCTGTCATCTGTTCTTTGACCATGTGTTGCACTGTACCTGGATGATACACAATGATGATCATTGATAAAAATGCATGGTCTATTTTGATGCACAACAAACACTCATTCAACATTATTTATAGGCTAAGTCATAAAGTTTCGTAAACATATATATTCTTAATTAGGCGCTTTTTTTTTTTTTTTTACATAAACTGTTCCCTCCTGGGGGAATGATCTGCCCAACTCAATTTGAGCTTCTTCAAGAAACGGCTAAAAACACATCCCTTCCATCTTTATTTGACCCTCTAACTATAGCACTCTGTATTCTAATTCTATTTCATCTATTTGTGACCCTGGACCACAAAACCAGTCATAAGGGTCAATTTTTCGAAATTGAGATTTATAAATCATCTGAAAGCTGAATAAATAAGCTTTCCATTGATGTATGGTTTGATAGGACAATATTTGGCCGAGATACAACTATTTGAAAATCTGGAATCTGAGGGTGCAAAAAAATCCAAATATTGAGAAAATCGCCTTTAAAGTTGTCCAAATGAAGTTCTTAGCAATGCATATTACTAATCAAAAATTCAGTTTTAATATATTTACGGTAGGAAATTTACAAAATTTCTTAATGGAAATCTTTACTTAATATCCTAATGATTTTTGGCATAAAAGAAAAATCTATAATTTTGACCCATGCAATGTATTTTTGGCTATTGCTACAAATATACCCCGGCAACGTAAGACTGGTTTTGTGGTCCAGGGCGTATTACAGAAAGATCCTAACTTTAAAATCTTATCTTATTTGTTTGGTAATCATGGTAATTTCAGTTAGGACCACATTTAGGACAAAAGCTATTACAGAACAGCATTTCCTAAGTTTATTATCTTATCTTAACTACAGATAGGAAGGGGGTATTACAGAAACCTCCTAACTTGTCAAAAAATCCTAAAAACTGTCTTAACTTTAGGACAACCCCACAGCTGTCCTAACTTCAAAATTATTTGAAAGCTAACGGAAAAAAAATGTTTACAATTGCGCTGTCCAACAATGGTATTACATTTATTAAAAACTGAAAATGAAGAACGGAGATGTTTAATGGTAGAGAGACTCTTGGAGGACACTGAAGATGTTACATTTTGATGACAAAACACTTATAAGTAATTACAAACTGCCACGCAACATGATATTAGTTAGCACAGGAACTGCAACCAGCATTACAGAGACAAACGTCTCGGTTACGTATGGTAACCCTCGTTCCCTGAAGGAGGGAACGGAGACGTCACGTCGGATGACCGACGAATTGGGATCTCGCTTAGAGAGACCAATCTACTTCGAGTGTAAACTAAACGACGCCAGGTAACGACCGCACCCAGAAACACACGGATGGTAAGACATCTTTAAAAAGACGTTCCACCCGTGAAGCTCTTTTAGATGGAAATTGCTCTTTTAGTGTGCTGAAGCGCACAGGGGAGATGGCCGTCTGCAACACACACAGGGGTAGTGCAGCCTGATGTGTGCAACCCACTCGACACGGGAAAACCACCGCCGCTGAAGCGCCGTACCACCAGCACGAGAGCCCACGAAGAGCGTGCTTGACTGTAGTTTTTTACCACTACGTAGAAGGTCAGGAGCAGAACGATAGAACCGCTCGGCTCCGAAGCGAAAACCTGAATATGCGCTGCATCTGCTGCCTACTTATACTCACGCTGTGATCAGCGGCAGCTGGATGCAATAATCGCATGCCGATGTGCATTGGCTCGTTTAGTTTACACTCGAAGTAGATTGGTCTCTCTAAGCGAGATCCCAATTCGTCGGTCATCCGACATGACGTCGAGAGTGACCGACTGAAAGGGAACAAAGCGTCACGGAGCATTACCGGTTATAGTGCAAGTGACTAATGCCTTACGGTTTTTTGCAAAAGGTGCTTTTCAAAGTGAAGTAGCTTCTGTTATTTTGTTTACCTCATCAGCAGCTGGCACAGTGTTGGCTGCTAGGTAACAGACCTGAGAGTGGATTGTCGAATCCCAAATCAAGTTAAAATTTGCTTCTGTAATACGAATTTGTGAAAAATCCTAATTTAACATATCATATATTAAGTTAAGACCTAAGATAAGAAACTTTCTGTAATACATTTGTTGACTTGACCCTCTCAACACTTGCACTCTCTATTCGTTTTCCAACTGCTTGTTTTATTTTTAAAAAAGGCCACTAGCACTAGCTTTCTCTATTCTTTTTCTACTTGTTTTCTTTTTGTATGTATGTGTAAAGTATCTGCTAAATGACTACATAAATAAATAAATAAATAAATAAATAAAAAGGGCCTCTAATTATAAAAAATAAAGTGGAATAAAGATTGGATTGAGGCCTTGATTAGCTTTTGATAAGATGTTGGTAAAATGTGTGTTGGTGTGAATGTTTGATATTATGTGAGACAGTGACATGTTGTTTTTAAAAATATGAATTCAATAGTGATTCACTCTCAAAATCCAGGAAAATGATAGTCATGGAGGATGTGACTGATAAAGTAAAGTTTTCCTGAATTTTGAGCATGAATCACTATTGAATCCTTGTTACAAACTAAAAATATTTATGCACCGAAACAAGACAACATAGTGTGATGTAAGCATCCTTGTAGAATCTGCTGTTTAAAAATGACATAATAAAGCTAAAAAAATACATTTCTTAACTTGATTCTGGCATTTGATACATTATATTACCATTCAAAAGTTTGGGATTGCTATGATTTTTTGTTTAAAGGGGTCATATGATGCTATTTAAATTTTTCCTTTCTCTTTGGAGTGTTACAAGCTGCATAAAGAAGATCTGTAAAGTTGCAAAGACTAAAGTCTCAAATCCAAAGAGATATTCTTTATAAAAGTTAAGACTGGTCCACACCCTCCTAAAACGCCTCGTTTAAACACGCCCCCACATGTCTACGTCACGATGTGGGAAGATTTGCATAACGCTGCCCAAATGTTCACGCAAAGAAACAAGGTGTAACTTTATTGTTGCTGCCACTGCCACCGCAATGTTGTGAAGACGCTGTGTGTTTCGTTGTGAAAGCGAAACTACTTTGTTTGGCCTTCCAAAAGAGGACACAACTAGAAATCAGTGGTTAAGTTGTATTTATTTACAACACTGTTCCAGAACAGTTCAACCCAAATATTCAGATGTGTGCAGCGCATTTTATGGAGGATGAGGACTGTTTCCTGAACCAGTAGCCTACAATGCGTCTGTGGCACAATATTTTAAATTGTACAATTATTTCACAATATTAATGTTTTTCAATATTTTTAATCTGATAGCCTAAATGCAGTTGGTGAACATGAAAAAATAACCTTACTAATATAAATCCTTAGAACAGTATTGTATATATCATATCAAAACAAGCACACCTTTAAACATTTGTTAATAAAATTATTTTTTATCTGAAATATTATATAAATATATACATTCCATAAAATGCAGTGAAGTATTTGTTTTCTCATTTACAGTGTATCAAATGTAGGCTAATTTTAAACATTTGTCCATACAATTTTGTTTAATCCAAAATGTTACTTATTAAAGGAACACTTTCATGCTTGTGTGTGGGGTCTTTATATTCCTATTCATTTTGTAAATATAGCCTAAGCCTAACAGTTTAAGAACAATCACACCAGCATAGATGAAAAACAATTAGTCCACAAATAGCTGTTGTACTCAAATGATAACAACTAACAACAGACATAGTTTTAAAGCATTGCAAGATACAGCACAACGAATTGAAATCAAAGTCATTTATACAACTAGCTTGTATAAGAGTGTGCTGAATGTCTGCAATCATTCAGTCAGTGACGACTGCACAAAAACATTATAAACTGTTACAAAATGATGAACAATTATAGTTTAGGCATAGGTTTGTGCAACGCTATAAATATATTTACCTTTTTTAAAATATTCCATTAAACCTGCTGAGATACAAGGAGCGTGAACTGAAATTCTCAGTTCCACCTGGTTCCACGCGCATGTCCGGGAAACTCATGAATATTCATGTATGCTCCGCCCACTGAAACCGAAAATCTCGTAACACCGGTGTTGTGCCGAATTCTGCACCCCTGCCAGATTATGCACCCCCTCGTTGAAGTCGCTACCTGATTGCCTAATCCCAACCCCACCCCTAATCCTAACCCCTCCCCCACACCTACTCCAAAACCTACCAATACTAGGGTGTGCATAATCTGGACTACACCGGCGCCGCTCTCTCTCACTCATATAGTGCGCTGCGCTCCGAGCCGAGAGGTTAGGCTACTCACGGACTCAATATGCGCTCTGCAAGAATAACGTGATCGATGCCTACAGTCCACGCTGATAGCTGTTCCGGGGCAGTTTTTTAGTTCTCATCTCTATATTCATTAGATGCTGGTGCATCTCTGATTTGTTGTTGGTCTACCATTACGCTCGTATTTCTTCTTCACTGTGAATTACAATTTCCGTTCATCTGACCATCCGCAATCTGGGAAGCGCCTGTCTGGAGGTACTGCCGCTCCGGTAAACCAAAGTGGTAAACAGCCACAGTGCAGGTATGAATTTTCGATCTTTTATATGTTTAAAAAAATATAACGTCTCGCGGCCGGAAATATCGCTATAAATCGGCAGATCGTTTTATTGTCCCACCCCTACTTATGAGAGCAGGTTTTATCACTAGTCTAATTTTGCAGTAAAAATAGCCTACTGATATTGGGAACCAAGATCATTTTCATGCAGTTTTTTTTCCACATCTAAGACTGATCACTGTGTTGCACATGAAAAATTCAGTTCTGTGTCATTTTTAGATCTGAACTTTTCAAGGTTAGCAGTCATTGTCAACAGATACGTGCATGTCTTACAGTATTTGCCAAAGCTGTTTTTCAGGAAACATTTCTTGGTTGAGGCGAACAAAAAAGCTTCCTCATAATTTGAATATTGATCATCCAAACAATCTGACATACTTTGTTCCGTAATTGACTCAGAGGAACTTGTGGTTATTTTTAGTCTTTGTTTCAAGTTTAAGTCACTTTGAGTTTCAAGGCCACTTTTATACCAGCCCTGACTGATATCAGGAGCACAAAAAACAGACCTCTTGCATTTCACTTCTGCACAGAGAGTGTATTTACAAGAACACTGTTAGTATTGCATGTTCTCACTACTCAACTGAAGTTTGCACACAGTATGGCTTCCAAGCAATTAGATAAAACGAACTGCTTTTGAAACTGCTTTATTCCCATCCTTCTTTTCTCCTCTGTAGCCGTTGGTAGCCACAGTCCTGATGAGCAAGGTCGTCACAATGAGAAGTTGAGTCGTGGATGCAGATTCAGCAATAAGAGCCTTACTGGAGTAAATGGAAGAGTTTCAGGTCGACGGCCACCACTGCATCCCAAACCACAAGGTATGGAGATATGCGCACAATATGCACACACACATAACTCCTTCCATAATTACACAGAAGTACATGCTAAACTGTCTATGGTGGTCTTTATGGCATCTATGGTTCCATGAAGAACCTTTTAATATCCCTGGAACCTTCCCATTGCACAAAAGGTTCCTTATAGTGGAAAAAAGGTTGGTTAGATTATTACAGTTTTCTTCACACTAAGAAATAAATGGTTCTTTTAAGAACTGTTCACTTTGGAGAACCCCAAAATGGTTCTATGGCATCATTGTTAAACCACTTTCTAGAACCTTATTTTACACACAAACATGTCTTTCCCTTTACAACAGGCCCTGAACACTGAACGTTACCATTAACCGGATTCAAATCAGCATGGCTACTGATTAATGCTGAAAAACACTGCTGTAATAAGTACGGCACCCTCAGAGCATCCTTGAACCCGAGCTCGATCACTAAGCAGATTGTCTGTCGTGTTTGAAAAGTGTGAATGATTTCCTAGTGATAAGAGTAACAGTTAAACATTTGTAAAGTTCTTTTGCTTTTAAAAAAAAAAGGTCAGCTCTATCATTACAGACCCTAAAATTATACGATGTCATCGCTCTGCATATTTGCTGAAAAGTATTCTGAACATCGACTGCAGATATATAATTGTTGGTTTCAAAATGCTTCACAGATAGGCATTGAGCCGGAACAGGGTTCCTCCTACGTAGAACCGTTTTTTTATGTATCTCTGTATTCTCATGTAAAATTAAAGGCAAAAAGCCCACACTTACTGAATTAGAGATGTATGAAATGAGAGGGGCGGCCACTATTTATATTGGGACAGACTAGATGCAGCTGTGAGCTCTGCAATATCTCCACCCCATCAGACTTAGGGTGCTTTCACACCTGGCCCGTTGTTTCGGAACCTGGCACGTTTTCCCCCTTAGCTCGGTTCGTTTGGGCATATGTGAACACGGCAATCGCGCGCAAAAAGCCCACTGACATAAACCTCAAAGACCACACTTACTGAATTAGAGATGTATGAAATGAGAGGGGCGGCCACTATTTATACTGGGACAGACTAGATGCAGCTGTGAGCTCTGCAATATCTCCACCCCATCAGACTTAGGGTGCTTTCACACCTGGCCCGTTGTTTCGGAACCTGGCACGTTTTCCCCCTTAGCTCGGTTCGTTTGGGCATATGTGAATACGGCAATCGCGCTCGGATCCGCGCCAAAACAATCGGTCCGAGATTGCCTGTACGAGGTGGAAACGATTGAAAACGAACTCTGGAGTGGTTCGGTTGTAGTGAGAAAGCAATCCGATCTAACGGAACAATGAACC
>NW_015539852.1:35941-37727 GCF_001515605.1 Sinocyclocheilus anshuiensis
CGTGACTTGTATTAACAATATTAACAAATTTAGAAACTTTACCGTGTGAAAGCGAACCGCACCAAGAATAAAAAGCAACATTGTAATAATTGTAATAATCCCGGTTTCGGAACAAAGCAATCGATCTACAGGTGTGAAAGCACCCTTAGTCACATTATATAGGCCCTTGATAAACAAATCCATTCTCATGAGATGTAATGAAGCCAAAAATTCAACTTCCTTAAGTGTTATCAGATGAGAGACTAGATGAGAATGCAAACTGGAAGTCATGCAGTCATGAAGATTATTTACATGACAGATCATTTACAAATGGTGTGCTTATTTACACAGGCCATGTGACCAAATCGCAATGGACAGGATTTCCTCCCTGGGACAAGGCAGATTTAGATAACTTGCCCTAAAGTGCTAATGCAATTTAACATTCTGATATGATTTTGAAGCTCTGAATCCAGGTAGGCTGGACTGACCTTAGAACAGCATTTAGGGGAAGTGTGTATCCGACAGAGCAAGATTCCTGTTATCCATGTGATCGCTGTTTATTCTTCACTTACAGAGTTGCTGATAACACAGTCTTGTTCGGAACACCTCAGATTTCCTCAGAAGGAAGCACCTGCACCCTGTGGAAAAAAAGGTTTTGCCACAGCACACAGAAAATCACAATATTGCCCTCATCACCGAGTCCCCCAAAGGACTCTTGGATTTTGCTTGCACAGGCAAGTGAGCTCAAGTAGCTCACAGCTCCAGAGGTGAGAACAGCAGTCTGTTCCTCAGGGCTGGAAAAGGCCTGCAAACAGCTGCGCTTTAGAAAGTGAGAGAGAAAACATTGTTGTGCTTTAAGTGGTCTAGTTAGAAGGTAAACATGATATACCCTTTGAGAATAGTATACAGAACAAAGATACGCTGCACTTTTGGCTTGGATGACTGAGTTCCTGCCTTTCCTGTTGCATGTTTATCTCACAAGTACATGTATACACGCTACTGAAGGCAGACAAGACCTGTGTTATGACTTTATACAGATATCTTTATTAAAATTTTATGATAAAGCTACATTATTCATGCAAAAATAAAAAAATTCTGTCAATTACTCACCCTCATGTCATTCATGCCATGGTTTCTGGAGAATATCCAATGTTTTTCCAATGTAATGAAAGTGAAAGGGGACTGGGGCTGTGAAACTCCAACATGACCAAAAAATAAATAAATCACAAAAGTACTTTAGACATATGACTCTCTATTTTTCTCTGTAAGTCTTCTTAAGCTACTTCAGAAAATTTAGGTCACAATGTGATTTAAATACAGACAATACCTTTCAAAATTTTTTCATCCATAAGATTTCTTTTTTTTTAATATATAAATGAATAGTTTTATTCAGCAAGGATGCACAACCTGACTAAAAGTGACAGTAAATACATTTATGTTACAAAAGATTTTGGTTTCTAGATTTTTTAATTTTAATTAATTAAAGAATACTGACAAAAAATGTAAAACGGTTTCCACAAAACTATTTAGCAGCACAACAGTTTTCAACATTGATAATAATAATTGTTTTTTCCCCCAAATCAGCATTCTGAAGGATCATGTGACACTGAAGGCTGCAGCTGAAAGCCATAACAGGAATAAATTACATTTTAAAATATATTAATATAGAAAACATTTTAAATTGTAATAGTAAGATCAGATGGTCACTGCAGTCACCAGTACGTATTCAGAGCAGATGGTGGATCAGCACCTAGAAAGGACCTCCACAGCCCTGAAAGACAGCGGAGACCAGGACAACTAGATGAGC